>NC_048301.1:73618834-73709901 GCF_013100865.1 Trachemys scripta elegans | reverse complement strand
GCGAGGCGATATCACCTCCGTCGCGGGCGAACTCACCGTCCAAGGAGCCGCTCAGGAAGGTGGCCACGTCTCGGTCAGAGGGAGGTCTTCCGATACGCTTCTCCACAACGGTGCGCAGGGCAGTCGTCGCGATGGACCTCACCTTGGCGTCGGGGCACGTCAGGAGCCGGAAGGCGTGTGTGACGACAGCGATGTCACATAGGTCTCCCATGCGGGGGACGTTGGCGCCACCGTGCCTGTGTGCGATGTAGATGAGCTCATTGTCTCCTTAGCAGAGTTTAGCACTACAGCTGGTTTCGGGGATTTTTCACCAAATGTTTTGTTGTTGTTGTTGTTTGTTGCTAAAATCAAAACTTTTCATGGGAGAGGGTTGGTTTCAATGAAAATGTCATTGGGACTGTTTCTTGGGTCCAGGATGAAGACCCCTGAATAGCCCAGTGGATATAGGAGATCCAGGTTCAGAGCCCTTCAGATCCATGTTCTGAACCAAGCAGAGCGGGCACTGGAACCTACCACTACAGTGGGCTAGGTAAGTGCCCTGACCACTGGGCTATAAACTCTCTCTCTGGCCCAATGAATAGTTGATGATGTATCTAGTGAAACAGCTCCATAGACGAGAGTGAGAGAGCCCCACCACAGAATAGGCAATAGCCTGTTGGCTCAGGCATTCACTGGTTTCTGTACAAAAAATTTTTGAACAGTCTTGGTTTTGTCCCAGTATAGAACGGGAAACTTTTTGAAATTTTTTTTTTCACATGAAAGGAAAACCATTTCCCATCCAGCTCTCCTTAGCACCAGGTTACATGATTTAGTTCACTACCACGGTCAGACAGAAAACTGACTAAGACACTGTACATGAAAGATCAGAATAAAAGGCAGGGTACCAAGTTTAGGGAAGTGTCCCACTGGTGCCAGGGATCAGGATTATAGCTCATCATTAATAATACAGGCATGTGAATAAATGAATTATACAGACAATACCAAACAGGGAACAGCCGTGAACACCAAAGAGGAGAGGAAGATAATCCAAGGAGGCCTAAACAGATTGAGTCTTGTTTTATTTCCTGCCCATGTTTCCAATCTGGGGAAATGAAGCTAATCCACCTGAGGAAAAGCAAGCTAAACCCAAGGTCCTCAGTGGGAGAGAGGAACCCAAGGAGAAGGCACTGATGAGAGGGACTCAAAGGTGGAGAGTAGGCAGCAAATAAGTGTGTGAAGTTGCCAATGCAATATGGCTGTGAAAAGGCCAATGCAATTTGAGATCTGCATAAGAGTCTTCACGTCTCTGAGCAGGGAGGGGAACAGTCCCTCTTTGTATGGCTTTGGTGCAACCATATCTGAAATATCAATCCATTAGCCATTGCAGCTGCTCAGCCTGACATGATGCTCCCAAAAGTGATTCATGCACAGGGTGATGCCTCCACCACTGTCCTTCCTCCGGGACACTGCTTCGGGAGGGCAGCTTTAAAGTATGCCAGAGGCTGTGTGGGAGCCCTGCTGGTGGGGATTGTGCAGTAATTTGCTGACTCAGTGCATCCCCAGCTGTCATATTCACACCCTTTCTCAGCGGAGACCCTAGATGAGCATTCAGAGGTGTGAGATATTAATATATACGTTAGCGAACATCTTTGAAAAGTCTAGTGTAGACAATGCGCGCTGCTTTTAATGTGTTACGATGGCTGAGTGAAAATGTAGGGGGGAGCTTTAACTCGACCTGTTTAGCACACCTTATAATAAACACTACATAGGCTTTTCAAATGTGCTAGGCAGACCATATTAGCTAACACATGCTAACATCAGACCTTTAAATCCTAGTCCATACAAGACTTTAGAATTTGTGTTGGCTACCTGTGAGCCCCTCAAAAGCTGCTGGGGGCCCTCAGAAATGGTCTTCACCAGCAAAAGCCAAGATAGACCTTGGATGAATTGATCTTATGCATTCCTTTCTGTGTACTGCATCACCAAAAATACTGGCAATTTGGAAGTTATTCTGAGAAGAGCAACAAAATGAGCCAAGATCCCTGTTCTTTACAGTGTGGCATAGGGCCCTGAAATACTTTCCAATTTACTATTCAGTGTCTGATGTATCTTTCGTGCTAAAACACTGGAAGCAGATGTAGCCCAACCAGTCATCTCATACCCTGTTCATATACTGACCTCTATTTACCCATGGAACAGCAACAGCACAGGCAGAAGCACCGTTAGCTTCGCCTACACTGCCCCCTCCAGGGCTAAGGGGGGTTTCATCTCCCTGGCCCATTCAATCCATGATCTCTCATTGTGATGGGGGTGGACTTTTGTCCAGTAAGCACTAGACTGACACCCACCACTTCATTTCATATAGCTGTTTCATGTAGCATTTCACTACCACAGTGTACCTGGTCTGGGTTTGAGCTAGTGACCTGCAGGTAAAAAGCTGCACAGACCATTACTGCTCCCCTGAGCCATCCAACTCACTAGAATGGAATTGCTTCTAACATCAAGATTATTGTGAAGCACTTTCAGATCCCTTGACATGATAAGACATGCAGGGAAATGTAAGTTGCTGTGTTTTGGTTTTTAAATTTACCCTAAGGTTGTCCAACCATTTGTCACAATCTAAAGAGAATGTATGTTGTTCCTCTCTTTATTTTCTCTCTTTTGATGTATCTTTGTTTTCCTTCTCTATGATGATGGTCATATGGAAAATGGACACTTGCAGGTGCAAAACAGCCATAGATCATAGACAGCACAGCTGTGCAGCAGCTTGGTCAGAGGGTAATGTGTGGTTAGGTGAACAGGTTACAGTTCTCTTGCTGGATGGTGAGTTTCCTTTGAGATATTTCTTTCCAGCCATAGCTGTGTTTCTTCTCTACCACCAGACACTCTATCCATACCTGCACCCAAATCCTCCTATATCCACTTCCTTACACCAGCCATCAACGAGATCCATCAAGCTATCGCCCCTGTTAGTCGCAATGGGAACAATGTATAGAGTATGTGCTGCTCTTGCTGTCTCTTCTCTGACTGATGGCTACAAAACCTCCTGGGGCACGTAACAACCGGAAGGCTGGCAATTAAGAGTGGCAGGCAAGAAGCTTTGGAGGTCCAGAAAAGACAGAAAACCCTGGTAAGAAGCAAAATATTTTGTTTATAGGTCAGTAAGCAGGGGAGGTAAGGGATTTGTTTAGTAGGCTAAACGGGTGGGAAGGGAGGAGATATGAATATGTCCCCACTAGGCAGAGATTGTTACATGCTCCAAAATGACTGTATAGGGAGCACCGTGACAGTACCTGATGCTTCACCTAACACGTAGGCTGACAGAATTCCTACCCCTAACAACTTACCGTCTAAACTCCAACAACTACACCACATGGGACAGGTGTTCAGGTGCAGAGACATCACTGGCGGCATCAGCATAGAAGGCTTCACAGAAGGAGTAGGTTTTCAGAAAGGATTTGATGAGAAGAGAGAGAAGGCACATGGCACCGATAGAGGGGTCTGCTCCAAGCATTGGGCACAGCATGAATGAGGGTCAGAAAGCAACAGGGGGAGGTATGGAGGCATACAGGAAGTGAGAGACGGTGATAGCTGGAACTGCCAGCCAATAGGACAGCGTTGGAACTTGATTAGGGCTGAGTTGACCTCTCTGGCTACCAAAAAAAAATTGGATGTTTGCTGTCTTCTGAGTTGCTCATTGGCTGGCTAATTTTGCAGCCCTGGTAGAGCAGGCTCTGCTAGTATATCTAGCAGCAGTGCTCCCGATCTGGGACAGATAGCGAGAGTCACAGATAAGCTGTCAGAACTTGAAAATGGACCTGAAGATGCTCCTAGTCTTTATTGCACCTCTCCTTTATTCAACTCTAGGCTTCCCTGTTCAGGTGAGAGCGATTCCACTCAACCCTTCTGTTTACTGTGTTTGATCGCTGCTTCTTTGACTGGTGGATGAGCCTTTTTAATATTTCCCAGCTGTGTTTCTAAAAGAAATACATTAGCTTGTAACATTATTTTTATATCAGTCTTTGAGATTACTTCTTCCATTTGCTCTTCATTTGTTGTTGTTGGATTTTTTGAGTTAACATGCAAAAATGAAAACTTAAATATATTGGTTTTGCAGGAACGCAATGGACATGCTGGTGCAAGTAAGTAGGATTTATACAATACTTTAAATATAAAAATGTAAAGAAATTGCTGACCACTTACCAAAATAAGACTGTATGAAACAAGACTCTTGTAGCCAGATCCTCAGATGGAGTAATTCGGCGTAGCCCCATTGAAGTTAACAGAGTTATACCCATTTACACCAGATGAGGTTCCTGCTCTTGGTAATAAATGTGCCACTAAATTGCACTTATCTGGTTTCCAGTGAGATTTTGGCTTTCTGCTCAATTTCCCATCTATTTCATAGAAGCACAAATGAACTGTCAGAGAACAATACAACTTTTATTGTAAAGCACTGTCCTTACAAACACTTTACTGAGTTCAATAATGAATAGCAGCAGAAGGAATGAGAAATTAAGAGGTGCAGACAAAGGAGTAAAGATGTTTTCAGTTGAAATGTGAAAAGAGATGGAGTCACAAAGGCATACAGCAGCACTGGTCAGGTGGCATAGAAAAATGCACATGGACCAGCTGTGGTGAGGACAAGGGGAGTTTTAAGAAATAAGGTCAGTACTGTATGTATATAGTGAGTGGAAGAGAAATAGAGAGATGGTGTCAACTGGAGAAAGGCCAAGGTTTTATACACAAAGAGCAATTTTGCACTAGATCCTGGAACAGGTGGGGAGCCAGCATAGTTGTTTGAGGATGGGGTGTGCATATGTATGTATGCGCATGTGATTGTACAGGTCTGAAGGCAGGTAGCAGCAGCAGTACATGCAGACAACTGGAGAGTTGGGAGGTAGAGAGGCCATTGAGAAATGAATTGCAAAAGTCCTGGAGAGAGGAGATGAAGGCAAAGCTTTTAGTAGAGGTAGAGGGGAGGCAGTTGCAAATGGGTAATGTTGTTGTACAGCTTATATGTATACACCTAGAGAGAGAGACAGAGACAGAGAGAGCACTTTTCATTAGTAGATTTCAAAGTGCTTCACAAACTTTTTAAAAATGTATTCATTCTCACAGCAGCCCTGTGAGGCAGAGAAGTGCTGTCATCCCCATTTTTACAGCTAGAGAAATGAGCCACAGGGAGACTAAGGGACTTGCCCAAGGTCACACATGGAGGCTGTGGCAGAGAAGGGAATTGAACCCAGACCTCCCAAGTCCTAGGCCCTAACCACTGGACCATACAAAGACATAAAACAAGCAACCATAAAGCCTCATCTAGGGCATTCACTTTTATTTGTTTCATCATGAGAAATAGAGGGAAGCTATTGAAAAGCTCTAGAAAAGAGCCATGGAAATAGTTGGAACTCTAAATGGGACTTAAGTGCAATAAGAAATTGCAAAGACTGTAATGATTTATCCCAAAGGAAGAACTGTTAAAAGGGATTTGCGTGAGATATTCAGAACTGTTAACTGGCTCCTTTGTTCCCTGTTTCATAATGTGAGAACAAAGGGACACTCTGTGAAATTAGAGGTCAGTAAATTTGGAGCCAACTGAGGGACACACTCCATTGAGTAGTCAACCATTGGAGCTCACAGCTGCAGAGGGTCCTTGATGGAAATATTATGGGATGATTGAATTTCACAATGCACAGAAGAAGTTTTAATTTACCTTTGTTACAATTTTTATCTCTTCTGTGAAATCTGGTATTTATGGCGTCACTAAGGAAACTTTGAACTGCATCATTCTATGTCATACCTGATACCCTAAGCCCATGCAATCAGGCATGTGGCACTGACAGGTGCATTCTGGGACTTCTACCTGTAGACACCCTAATAATTTAAGACCATTTAATGGCAGCTTGGAAATGAGAAAGAGGGTGCAAGGAATCTTTCCTTCCACTCAGCACACACATGCAGGGGGCAAGCATAATTTGGCTGGCAACCCTTGGGAGTTTGTGGTCAAGCCACCTGTACTAACAGCCCCAGAGGGGAGCAGGTCCGGGAGGGATGGAGGTTCCTAGTGAACACCAAACAAGCACCAGTCAAGCCCTCATGCTTTTCCCAGGTGGTGCACCAACTTCCTCCCCCAAGAGGTGCACAGATATTATGATGAATGCAGCATAAAAACAGACAGACAAGCACATAGGATGTGCCCCTCTTACTATGCTTCAGCTCAGGGGTGAAGTTACAAGGTTTGGGTAGTTTATCTTGCTACGGTTTTAACATCCATGTTTCCTCTTGTAGATGTTACTGTTTATCCTACGAAGAGTGAAGTGACCCCTTCTAGTGACATTTTACAGTCCTCTCAAGGTAAATGATGTAAAAACCTAGGCCCAGTAACTTCCAGTCCTCTCCTGGTTAATATGTCTGCCTCTAATAAATTCAGTCATGATAAAAAATATAGATCTAAGATAAAGCAATGCAAATCCAGCATCTTGTTTACTCAGACTGTAAATCACAAGCATCTTACTGTGAGATCAGGAGCACTGCTCTGCATTGTCTCTATCTTTGCTTGTTTACAGGAGTGTCATATAGCTGGAGTGTTTCCTGGCACACAGTGTTAATGTGCTCTGGACAAGTTAGGCTTGAGAGTGCCGCATCATGTGCAGGCGTGCAAGGGAGCATTCACCTTCTTGCACCTGGGCACATTCTGTTCCTTGTTCTCCCCAGAAACTTGTCCTAAACCCCGCAAAGTGAGCCAGGAGGGGCCAGGCCAGGCATCCTGCTTTTTCACACAGGCCAGTGGAGCCTCCTCGTGTTGTGCTCTGAAAGCGTGGTGCAGCTGCCTTAAAAGAACAATATGCACCAGTGCTTTGTTTGTAATTGATGCTTCTAGCATTTTAAAGAATTCTTGCTGGGATCCTCAAAATCACCCAGAGAACCTTTCCCCCAAGGAAAGAAATGCAGCAAGTTTGGAAGTGATTTGGAACTACATACTCTGTTATCGTGCTCCCCATTCTCCAGACCCCTGAGTAAGACTTCAGGAAGCTTTAACACCTTTGGTTCCTTCTACAAACTACACCTCCACCGTGTAGACAGAAAATGAAGGGTTTGGCTTTACTAGGATTTTACAAGCCAACCAATGTAAACAATATAAAAATGCAACAATACAAAATAAGATCTAGTTTTCCATCTGTCGCTCTCAAACTCAATAAGGCTAAGAAAAAAGGTACCCAGTAATGCCATGTAAAAGCTGTGTCCTGTGTATTCTGATTTTCAAGACAGGACACCTAAATAGGGCTTCAAACTCTTTCATGTGGACACTCAGTTCAGTACGTAGGTACCAAACATTGGCAGTGAAATGCCAACACAGGTGCACAAATAAAAAATGTCATCTTGTCTAGATGTCCAAACTTCAAACTTATGTTTGCCACATTTAAAGAAAAGTTCTCTAGAAAATAGATACATTTTAGTGGAAAAGCTTGACCACTCTTCCTTATTTTCTACTGGTCACATCTCGGCAGACATGTAGGGTCTGAAAAGCAGTGGAAGCATGGCAGTTCCACTCTGCAGGGGAGGCAGATAGTAAAAAATCTTGGCTGAAGGGGCTGCACCCTTTGAATGTCCCAGACCTGCTCTGCCAGAGCTCCATCTATGATAGGACTGGAGGAAGCAATTTGGCCTTTGGCCAGGAGTTCAAGATCTAAGGCCAGATTTACAAATGTATTTAAGTGCCTAAAGATGGAAATTGGTGCCTAGTGAGATTTTCAAAAGCACCTAAATGAATTAGGCACTTGACTGACTAATAGAGTCCCCCATATTTAGTGATTTTTCATATGTTTCTCAATTAGTTCAAACCATCTCTAAAATTTACTGCCACTGAAGAATTTTTCAGGTTGCACTGAGCTTTCAGGTTCAATGGATCAGAATTGACTGAAGTTTGCTACAGTTACATTTGATTTCAGTGGCGTTACACTGATATAAAACCGAAGTAAGAGAGTGGAGAATCAGATCCAAAGGCTTTTTGGAATTTGTTCCCTATAAAAGGAATTTTTATTGTGGCTTTTAACTATTCATTACGTAAGAAGAGATGGGTCTATTCTGTTCTCCCTATGTTTGTGTAACATCCATTCATGTCAATCCATTTGGTTTGAGTTGTGCAAACCAGATTCAGTGGGGCCAAAGATTGGGTCCTTAAAGGGTGGTAGTAAAAAAAAAATAATTTGACTTATTCATGAAATTGTTTTAACTAAAAAATAATCACAGCTCTTGGGGGATTGCAAGATTTTGTGCTTCTTAGCAGCATAAATACATGGCTTTATGTCATGCCTGCTCATAAATTTCTTTTGGGCGTGATTCTGATTTCATACATGCTGGTGTAAATCAGGAATATATTGAATGAAATCAATGGAGTAACCCCAGTGTGACAATCAGGACCGGTATATGCTTTGGGAAGGGCAAACTGACATCCTTGCATTTCTGTGCAGAAGCTGAGCTAGCTACAGAGACAGATACACAGGAAGACGTTTTTAACCGAATTTTGAAAGCTAACGCAGGTAATAACTTCAAAGTTATAGAAGTATCTTGGGTGTTTTCAGTGTTTTTTTTCTGCTGCCTTTTATAGCAGTTGGCCCAAATATTTCTCTGGTCTTATGAACATGAAGTGCTCTAGATAAACTTAGAGAGAAGACACATACCTTTTAGCTAAGCAGTCTTTAAATCTGCCAATCTGTCCAGTTGTGCCTAGCACATTTAGTGTTGAAGATTATATATATTTTGGAGACATCTGAACTGTGGAGGCAGATTAATAATGGCTTCAGCTGTAATTTTGGATGTCTTTGTACTTTTTGGATTTAGAAACAGATCTTTGAATATTTAAGTCATTGTTTAATTGTCTTGAATGCAAACATCTTGTGAGTAGCCATGGGTCTTCAGCCATGATAAGGCTTCAGGATATTTGGTGGCTGATCAGACCCACTCTGTCCCCATTTCAGCCTCTTTTTTTGAGTCTTCTGGATGCTTTTGGATCTATTTTGTTAGTTTTCTTCTCCCTCTGTTCTCTGCTTCTCCCCCTTTCCCCCTTCCAACAGTCTTTTGAAATGACTTTACTCCAGCACATAGAAACAGTCTCTCATGTATCTCTCTACATACGCTCTTCTCTCTGTCCATTCCTGAATCCTCCATTCCTACGCCCTTTTTGCTCTCTCTTTTGAATTTTGATTATTGAAATGTTGATATTTTTAAGGTAGCATAAGCCTCTCTCTGCCAATTCCATCACCCCTCCCTATCTAAACCCTACCTAACTGAGCCAGAACTTCCATTCAATGAAAACAACCCTCTCATCTTTTCATATTACGTTCCTCTTTCTCTCTGCACAGACACCACCCAGCGCTTGCGTGAAGGTGACATTGTTATGACAAAGAGCCGAAGTGCTATTGGCTGTTCAGATCGCTCATGTTTTTGGCCCCAATCCAGCGATGGCATTGTCCGTGTCCCCTATGTCTTCGCTCCCGACTATGGTGATTTGCATTTCTATAATATTTTTTTAATTAATTGTCATTGAAATGTTAATTAAATTCCAAATGCAAACTTAGAAAAAAGGGACAATGCAAATATTTGATGCAACACATGCCACTAGTTCACTTATGACACACATACATAGATAAGCTGTACATTACAGTGAGAAAAGGGAGCAAATCGTCGCAAGGTGATTGCACCCATCCTGCCAACGATTCTATTCTCTTGTAGACAGTGATGGCACTTCTCTGTAATGAGGTATTATTATTAAATACACTTTATAAGACGTATCTATTGCATCACCCTTCGGATGCATTCATTATTTTTTGAATCACACGTGTAGCAAAAGGGTTGCCCATAATAACAGACAGTAGCTGGACCATCCCCAGATTAATCAACCACCACCCCCTTCATCTAAGACAAGAAACGCAGAAACCAGCCTGCTGTCCAAACCCTTCTCAGGCCAAGTCCTGAATACAGAGAAGGATCTTGCACTAGGCCATAAAAGCAGTTAGGGTGAAATTCAGCATGAGATCGACTTGCCACTTAAATCCCTCATAAGCACTATTTTGAGCATACATTGACTTTTATGCTTCAAATAATTGTTCTTGTGTGACAAGTAATTTAACCCTTTCTTCCCCAGATGAGGCACAAATACGGTGGATTAGTGAAGCCATGGCAGAGTTTGAAATTCTAACGTGTATTGATTTTGTGAATCACACAACAGAATCTGACTATCTAAATATTAAGTCAGGGAAAGGGTAAGTCCTGCTGGCACTGACTCTTATTAAAAATGTTATTCTAGCCCACTTTTCATGTCGCTGCTTCTTTAACCTTGAGAGGATGTAGAGAGGACAGTGAACTGGATTTATTTGAGAAACTCCAGGCCGTTTGAGTGTGCAAAGTATCCTGCTCAGTGTTAAGCAATGAGGAGCAACATTAGGAACTAACCAAATGCAGACTTAAAACAGCTCACAAATCCAGGAAAAGCAGCATTAAGGTAGAAACTGCATCCCCAGTGCTGCTGTGCCTGGGCACTGTGACACACACTTGAGCACAATACATGGCAAGCTGCCATGATTCTTAATTTGCATCAGGACGTATCAATTCTAATAGAGTATGGAAGAATTAGTCCTCTAAGTCAGGGGTACAGCAGGCTGTCAAGGCCAAAAATCCATCCAAGAGGAGGACTGTCCAATATCCCTGTGATTCAAAATGCCTTCAAGTTTGCTCATTCTCTAAAAGAAGCCGCAAGCTAAACTTTACAGTAGTTTTAGAAAAAAATCATGTTTCTAAGGAACAGTGGGTGAAATTCCCCCTGTGCAGGAGGCCAGCACACCGGAACGGAGGACTCTGCACCACTTAAGGGCTAATGTGGAACTTAAGTGTTGCCTAGGTCTTGCACTGGCCCTCCGCCCTGGCGTGAGTTTTACCCTAGTATGTGCCCCTAATATCACAACAGACAGAAGAGAATGACCATTCACTCTTTTAATAAACTGTGATTTGAAATTCTCTGCACAGTCCCCAAGGCTAGTTGATATCAAACTTTTCCTCTCTTTTGGTGTTTGTCATTCTCAGCTGCTGGTCCCACTATGGAAAAACTGGAGGTGGCCAGATTGTGTCTGTGATGAAGCAAGGCTGCATGTGGAAAGGGGTAATTCAGCATGAACTGAACCATGCACTGGGCTTTCTACATGAACAGGGTCGAAGTGACAGAGACAGTTATGTAAAGATTATGTGGGAGTACATTAGTTCAGGTAGGTACACTTGTACTCTTCTTTAATGCAGATACTGGATTAATTAATGTTTTATTGTTCCAAGCTGGTCCTTGTTCCTGGAAAAGAGGGAAAATTGATACATCTTCTAAGTATGATATTGTATATTACAGGTAATAAAGGCAACTTTAAGAAAACTGATAATTCCAACAACCTGGGCCTTCAATATGACTATTCCTCAGTGATGCACTATGGCACGTAAGTTGGAATGTGGGATTTCTTTTCTTGAAGGCACATAGAGCTCAAATCTCTTGTTGAAACTTAGGAGACACAATTACTCTTCATAATTATCAGCTTTACGTTTTTTCTGAGGAAAATATGAATGGTTGTGATTCAATTCAAACAGACCCTTTCTGCAAGATAAGTTCATTGTCCTTTATCTCCCCATTAAAGTCATTTGAAAGTGAGATAAGGGTTGTTCCAGATTTACTCTCCTTACATGACATCCAGATCAAATTTATACAAAATATATTTTTGCCAGCCCTGTTGTTTGATCTTGTATCTGAAAGTCTCAAGGCAGCAGCTTCCGAGAAGAGCTCCTCATTTGTCACTGCTGAGGACGTTGATTACTAGGCCTCAACCATAGATAGGTGTATATATGACCTATTGGTGAGTATAGTGTGTTGTGGAAGTGAGTCCAGGCACACAAATAGGCATGGGCTAATGCTCTGTTATTAGCAGTACTACATACTACTTCTCTGTATTCCAATACCACGTGCACTAGACTATCTCTACAGGTACTCATGTGGACCTCATCCCCATAGTATCTGAACACCACCAAGTTAAATATGACAACAGTGTGCTCTCTCTCTCTTCCCAGCCACTAAGAGGCAGACTTAGAGGGCTTTTTCACAGTGGGTAAGGGTGGTTGGTTTGGTTTTGGGGGATTGTTTTGTTTTTAGTGAATCAATGGAAAGTTGGAACAAAGAGGTGGGCTTTACATTTAGTTCTCAGTGCAGTGAGGTTAGTGGTCCTTCTATTATGTGGTAGTAGGGTCTGTAGTCTTAAGACTGGCTCCTGTGAAGCTTCTCTCTTCCATGGTCATGATCCTCCATCATTTCCTTGTAGTTTCGTTGTTCCCATGGAAAACAGATTTCGCAGGAGATCATGATCATGGAGGGAGGTGCAGCTTCACAGATATCTAGGACCAGTTCCATGCAAGGCTTTGAAAATCAGGACCTTGACCTTGAATTGGTCTCTGTGTTAAGCCCTCAGTAGAATTGGGGTTCTCCAGGTCCAGTCTGGTGGCTTTAAAGGACACATTTCTTCAGGTGATCTTAAAGTCCACTGTCAGCTCAAATTTGTCCTCAAATTTAGATTTTTGTAAAAATAAGCTTTAAGACAAAGAGAAATGTCATAATGATTCCCCCCACCCCCACACACACCGTGGAAACTATTTTCCTTCAACAAAACCTATGTATCACTTAAGCTAAAGTGTACTTTATTATTATTGGCCAAATTCATCCTTAAGGTAACTCCATCAATTTGGCCCATTATAACCATAAGGCTTAAGTATGCTTTAAGTGGTATGTAGGCCAACCTTGTGCTGGTCCTCTACATAGGGATGAATGTCACTCTAACAGAATATTCAGAGAATACCATGTACTCAGTATGCATTACTACTGTTCCATATGAAATGGTTGGTCAGAAGAGTTATTCTTCTGACCACAGTATTCTTGCAGCAAGTTAAAGAAATATGGGCTCGATGAATGGAATATAAGGTGGATAGAAATCTGGCTAGATCGTCGGGCTCAACAGGTGGTGATCAATGGCTCCATGTCTAGTTGGCAGCTGGTTTCAAGTGGAGTGCCCCAGGGGTCGGTCCTGGGGCCGGTTTTGTTCAATACCTTCATGAATGATCTGGAGGATGGCATGGACTGCACTCTCAGCAAGTTTGCAGATGACACTAAACTGGGAGGAGTGGTAGATACGCTGGAGGGTAGGGATAGGATACAGAGGGACCTAGACAAATTAGAGGATTGGGCCAAAAGAAACCTGATGAGGTTCAACAAGGATGACTTAGGACGGAAGAATCCCATGCACTGTTACAGACTAGGGACCGAATGGCTAGGAAGCAGTTCTGCAGAAAAGGACCTAGGGGTTACAGTGGACAAGAAGCTGGATATGAGTCAACAGTGTGCCCTTGTTATCAAGAAGGCTAACGGCGTTTTGGGCTGTATAAGTAGGGGCATTGCCAGCAGATCAAGGGACGGGATCATTCCCCTCTATTCGACATTGGTGAGGCCTCATCTGGAGTACTGTGTCCAGTTTTGGGCCCCACACTACAAGAAGGATGTGGAAAAATTGGAAAGAGTCTAGAGGAGGGCAACAAAAATAATTAGGGGGCTGGAGCAAATGACTTATGAGGAGAGGCTGAGGGAACTGGGATTGTTTAGTCTGCAGAAGAGGAGAATGAGGGGGGATTTGATAGCTGCTTTCAACTACCTGAAAGGGGGTTCCAAAGAGGATGGAGCTTGGCTGTTCTCAGTGGTACCTGGTGACAGAACAAGGAGTAATGGTCTCAAGTTGCAGTCGGGGAGGTTTAGGTTGGACATTAGGAAAAACTTTTTCACTAGGAGGGTGGTGAAGCACTGGAATGGGTTACCTAGGGAGGTGGTGGAATCTACTTCCTTAGACGTTTTTAAGGTCAGGCTTGACAAAGCCCTGGCTGGGATGATTTAGTTGGGAATTGGTCCTGCGTTGAGCAGGGGGTTGGACTAGATGACCTCCTGAGGTCCCTTCCAACCCTGATATTCTATGATTCTATGATTCTAAGAGTTATACAGTTGCAATGTGGGATGGGAGTAAGTGATGTACAAGTATTTTTACTGCTGTAAAGCATATGGATTACACAATTAAATACTGTAAAAAACAATTAGATTTAGAAAACATGATCTTTCCTGTTTCTGCAGAAATGCTTTCTCTAACACCCCTGGGAAAGCAACTATTATACCAATTCCTGATGCATCTGTACCTCTTGGACAAAGATATGGACTGAGTAACCTGGATGTGGCCAAAATCAACAAGCTCTATAACTGCAGTAAGTGCTTCATATCTATCTTCTGTTCAGAGCCTTCACAGAGGCACAAGTGTAGCCCTGCAGAGAGATGCTGTATTTGGAACATCCTGAAACTTCTACACTAAATCCGTGGTTGTACACATTAAAAACACATGGCATTCAGAGGATGCACCTGAAAACCAAAGATGATTACACAATATGTGATTTGTTTCCAACTCTGTTGGACCAATTCAGCCCAGGTGTAAGTGGGTGCAGTTCCATGGAAGTGCACTGAATTTGGCCTATGTAGTCTTTCCATTGTGTACCTCCTTTCAGTCATTTGACTTCCGTAGAACTCAAAAAACAACTGTAAGAACTTCAAAGAGTTTGTTATCACATGTGTCTCTGATTGCAGACATAGGTAATTTCAGAGTTGAAAAGACCAGAAACAGCTGGGGGCCTCTCACATCTGGAACCGTTTTGTGACAACTCCTCCATTCAAAACCTACATATTTTTAAACACTTAAGTTTTAATTAACTTTAAAAAAACTTTAATATTTAAATCTTTAATTTTAACTTTTTGTACCAGAGAAGGCAAAACCTCTCCCATGCAAAATACAAAAACAAATTCTAAGTCTCAGGGGAAAGCAGGATAAATAGAAAATTTCCTCCTGACAAGAGGATAGTCTGCTGACTCCTCCCAAGCACAAAACTGACTAAAACCCCTTTAATATAAATACCATGGTGTCATCTCATTTTTGTTTAAATATACTATATAGCTTGACTTCCCTCATCCCCAATTTAAACCCATGCAGCTTATTTGCCACTATCTCAGCAAAATTAACATTTTTCTTAGATATGCAAAAAGAAACCTTAAATTAATGTCCCTTTGCTCTGTTCTGGACTTTATCTGTAAAAAGCTGGTGCGTTTCCCTTTTGCTAATGTACTTACATTTTCAATATAGATATTTATGAATGATCTGAAAATTAGAATTACACATTTCTTCATTTAGTGGTCTGAATTTTAACTATCACAGATGTGCAGAGACCTTGAAATTAATGTTGGCATCAGGGCCGGCTCCAGGCACCAGCTTAACAAGCAGGTGCTTGGGGCAGCCAAGGGAGAGGGGCGGCACCTGCGGCAATTCAGGGGCGGCAGGTCCCTCGCTCCCTCTAGGAGCAAAGTACCTGCCGCTGAACTGCCGCTGCCGATCGTAGCTTTTTTTTTTTTTTCCAATTGCCGCCGCCGATCGCAATCGCGGCTTTTTTTTTTTCCTTGGGGCAGCAGAAATGCTGGACCCGGCCTTGGCTGGCAGATGACAATATGGAGAACATTTCATTCTAAACAGAGCACAACTATACCTGACTTGAATATAAAAGAGTCTCTAAATCTGATTCTAGTACAATCATTGTTTTTTCTGTTAGATCGCTGCAGCACCATCCTTGATAGCCCATCTGGGTCACTGAGCTCTGACAACTTCACGTCAAAATACTCAGGCAATGCTACCTGTTTCTGTCTCATCCGAATCCCATCCAAACGGGTAATTACAACGATTTGATAGCTTCTACATGTAATTGAATTGATATCTGTGTGATTATGCATTTTGCTGTGCTTGCTACACTCCAGTTTCCACATATGGACATAATACAAATTTCAAATTAAGTTCCTTCCTTGGGATATGCAGCTAACATAATAGATATTTTCTTTCTCTAATTTATAACATTCATAGTCACATGCTTAAACTACGGATGGGAAAAGACAGGAGTAGTTTTGATTTTGGAAAACTTCATTGGTTGGACCTTAGTTTTGCAAAACCAATGGAAGTGGCAATTCACATTCAGATTCTATTTTATCTGAACTTTCAGGGTATGGGAGAAGAGGCTGGATAACTAGTTCCAGTTCGGGCTCATATCTGTTTTGACTCACTCTGATCTAACGGAACCTGCCTGAAATGAATTAGGCTGGTGGGTATTAAAAGGTTTGTTTCCTCTTCTCTTTCAGGTTTCTCTGCAGTTTGATGCTTTTAGTCTGAAGTCCTCCACAGACTGTAAAACTGAATATGTTAAAATATATGATGGGGTCAGCCAGTCTTCTGAGGTTCTACTGGACAAGACTTGTGGGACAAAGAGTCCCCCAACCGTAACAGCTTCTGGTAGAACTATGCTTGTGGAGTTTGTCAGGGATGGCATTGGTGCAGCCACTGGCTTCAAGATCTCCTACACCTCTGGTAGGTCCAAGCCCAGGAAGAATGGCAGAGAATCAGACGTAAACAATGTAAAATCAAAAGTCTTTTAGCTTTACCATCATCCCTCATCTTGCTTTGCGGATATAGCAGCTCAGTCTTGTTATGATTCTGTAACTAATTTCAGTAAATGGGGCACATTCACTAACACTAAGGAGGTCATCAGTGTGATGTGGTTCCCAGACTCTACAGTTTGAATCATCTCTCAGATTTATGCCATTGCAAATCTCTTTTTATGACTCGAATAAAACTTGTGCCCACTGGAATATGATCATCTGAATTTTACCACAACGGATCATAGATGAATTTTAAGTAAAATTTGGATCACGTTTGCCTAATGTATTGCGAAGGGCAGAATTTCAAAAGCACTCGGTGTTGGCCTACCACTGCTCCCATTGGAGTCAGTGGGTAAAACTCGCTTCATAGACTTCAGTGGGAGCAGAGGACAATGGAGAATGCTTCTGAAGATATCCCCTAAGACTGTAGCCCTCCTAATGAAAATTGTATTACATTAGCCAGCTGAGAGGATCAAAAATATGTGTTAAATAACAGCACAATAATACAGTTTGTCTGATATATTATTTTATTACACAAGATAAATCATTGTTATGTATAAAAATGTGGCTCCTCTGTGATGGATGCAGCTCACAAGCCTACAATTCAGAGGGATCAGATAGAATCAGACAGAGGCAGATTACTTGGGAAAGAAGTCACATAATAACAGGCAATATTTCTGACCAATAATTCTTTCTACCAGGTAAAGATCTTTAGAATTCATTCCCCAAAGAGACATTTTTCTCAGGACCACTTATCTAATCACTAAGCTTTGGATTCTGATGTCCCTGTGTAACATCCATTCACATTAATGGTGGTTATAGACATGTATGGAGGGGAAAGTATGCTAATTCTCCATGCCGGATTTGTGTGTCAGCTTGCGGGACTACATATCAATTACTGTAGAGAGATGCACAAGTGTCCTGACTGTAAAACAGAGCATGGTCAGACATTCCAGTATTCATATAGTTCACAGAAACCAATGTTCACACAGCAAGATAGTATTGCAAGCTAAATATTCTCTCTCTCTCTCTTTTTTTTTTAACAGTAAAGACACCACGCACCACGTGAGAGGATCAGCATATGAGACAAAAGGGAAGAGCCTATTCTGTGAAAATCTAAATTATGCTTTTTCTACTTTGCTTCCTTTTCTTGCTATGATCAAAAGGAAATTTTAATTCTGTTATGAATCAAAGTCTCCAGCTTCTGTACCAAGTGTGCTCCCTGATTCAGGTATAAATGGGAGTTCTATGTACCCTATGCCACCCCCTCGTGTCATATGATATCTGCCCTCGACAAGGGTATATAATCTTATTGTCTGCACAGTTAAGTTATTGTCTCTTTATTTAACTAACAGCATTTTAATAAAATCTTCATTAAAAAAAAACAAACCTTCTCCCTTTCTTGGACTTTTTTATTTTTTGGCACTCATTGCATTAATTTCTAGTTTGGGTTCTCTAGTGTTTTAATGGACCTCTTTTCGCCTCTGTGCTTCCGTATATAGAAATTATCTGGGTTTTTTACAATAGAGATGATGTTTGTAAATCCAGAGTTAAGATATTGGGGTTCATTATATGCCTGATTTGGATCTCTCTTCCTTTAACATTTAATAGAAACTATCTATTCCTATTACCTTTTTTTATGCTCACTATAAAGTATATAAAGCACCTCAAACCCATTATCACATCCTGCCAGACAGTGTAGAAATGACATTTTTATGTATATAATGGCCACAGTATTTGTTATTCCTGTCCTCTATTGGATGGAATTAGAACTGCTCTATGGTGTTGTCACAGTTTCAGGGTAACTGCACCTATATCCCCCATTCCCTGGTCCATTCCAGGAGTTCCCAGTCAGGTCTTAGGTTTCCAGCCATCACCTATCTGTGGGCAGGGACTCTTGTCCCACTCCCTTCTGCCCAGGGATTTTAAGGCTGCACATCTCCCTGCCCTTACCCTGTGATATCCCCAGCAAGCCAGTCTATCTAATGGCCAGTGCCTGTGCATTGCTGTCTCTCCCCAAGGGCTGTGAGCAGTGCATTGCTAGCAGCTACAAGTTAACACACAGCTCTTTCTAAGCAAGCCCATTTATTGTTATGTTAAAAGCATTACAGAGAAAACATAATAAAAACAACAAGCCGATTTAATCACACACTAACCATACCAGGTGTCACCCATCAGTCATATGGGGCCCTAGCAGGCCAAAGTCTTTCCAACCCTTCTGCAAAGGATGGGGACCCACTTGGACAGAAGGTCCTGTCCACTTGCTGGACCAAAAAGAAGACTCTTAGTTTAAATGCAGCCTTTTTATACTGAAAGCCCTTTCTTTGTCTGTTGGTCTCTAGTAAATCCAGTTTGAACTTGTACATGTAAGCCATCCCAGGGGGTCGTACCTCTATGGATGTGTTTACAACCTAAGTAGTTCACCTTAATCACCCCTCACTGTTTTTGGTTCCTGGAGGAGCTGTGGTAAACCTCTCCCTTAGAACAGCATACAATTTCTGGCCCACAGTGATACAATATGGTCTCCAAAGATATTGCATGGGGTTGCAATATCTGTCACAGGTGTGTGAGAAGTCCCAATACCGCAACAGCTAAAGATTCTAATTTAAAAATACAAGCTATTCACAGTATTACACGCCACAGCAATCAGCAGACGAACACAGACATGATTTGTAGACTCCAGGTAAAATAACAGGACAAGAATGCCCCTTAACCAGAAAAATCAAGTCAAGATATTGCTTGTGATGCTGCAAGCAAACTTACAATTCATTTTTAGATGAACAGCAGACCAAAAAACCCTGTACAAGCACGTCCAATCTCACAAACCCTTTCCTGTTTTCATGTTATATTGCCCCCATAGTCACCTCACAAGGATGCTGGTGAACATTTCAGATCTCATGAGATTTGTGAGTCACATATTACGGAAAACATTTAGACAGCCACAGGGCACCATAATCTTGAAAAACGGAGAGACTGATTTTCTGCTGCTTTGCATCTTTCTGCTGCTTTGCAGAGTCATTTATACCCATGAAAAGTTATTCTGATTTAGGAACAGTCTACATCCACTTTGCACAAATGTAAATAATAAGACAAGACCATTTCTGAATGCCAGATCAGGCCCTGAGTGTGAATACTGAAGGCCTGGCTGATCCTGACTGTAATGTTAAATAAGAATTCAATAGTTCATCAAGAGAGAAGGCCCAGAACTTGTTTATCAACTGTCCAAGCACTCAGCTCTGTCGGAGTCTGTTGAAGCCTGTGGAAACATATAGACCCAGATCATAGGGACTGCCTATGACACTTTGGGGAATCTGTATGTACAACTTATGAATTCTGTTTGATATTGGGGGCTTGTGATGGGGTGCATACCCCACACAGGCTCTGAAAGAATTAACTGCAATTGGAGAGCTCAATTAGGGCATCTGCTCACACCTGGTGGGTGGGCCAGGCCCAATTTAAGATGAGTCCCAGGTGAGTGGTTACTATAGGGAGAGGAAATCTGGAGCAGAAGGCAGGGTTTCAGGGAAAAGATCTCTGTAGTCCTTCTCTTGGCAGTAGCACATGGAGAAACCTGCTGGAGGAAGTTTAGAGGGAGACTTAGCCTGAGGATCCTCTCCTGGGTAGAGAACTCTGGCAAGAGATCAGGAAAGACATAGAGAAGTTACCATTGTGGCACAGATTCTAGAGGTGAGCACTGATAAAAGGGGCAGGACCTGGACTTGCAGGGAGAAAACCCTGGGAGGCAGTCAACTGAGGAATAGAGCCCAGAGGAAATTTAAGAGAGATGAAACCTCCTGCCTGAAGAGGTCATAAGTGGTTTAAATTAGCAAGCACCTCCCCTGAAAGGAGGGTCAACCTTGAGAGGCTGTGGAGCCAGCAAAGCTGGAGAGATCATGACACCCTGGAAAAAAGGGTCTGTAAGGACTCCTTGGGCCTGGAGTCAGAGTGAGAGACTGGGAGGGATAGCTCAGTGGTTTGAACATTGGCCTGCTAAACCCAGGGTTGTGAGTTCAATCCTTGAGGGGGCCACTTAAGGATCTGGGGCAAAATCAGTACTTGGTCCTGTTAGTGAAGGCAGGGGGCTGGACTCAATGACCTTTCAAGGTCCCTTCTAGTTCTAGGAGATAGGCTATCTCCACTAAGTAAGTAATAAGGACTTTGAATTATTTGTTGGTGGGTTACTCTGTCAGGGGAGGGCTATAATTGATGTAGCCAGAGGATTATTAGAGGAGCTATTGGCTGGAGGTGCTAGAGGAGATCATGCTCTGCACAGTAGTAGGAAAGGGTGGACCAGTGGTGAGGCCACTTTACATATAAAGAACTCTGTAGAATTTACCTTAAACTGCAGATGCCATTTTGAATGTAGGGCTCTCTACCTTCTGTGTTGTTCTGTTCCCTCCAAAGCAGAGGTAACAGGACAAGTCCAAAGGTTGGTGGCAAAGGGCTATAACAATATAGGGTCACTGACTGAAGTGCTCTCCTACTGAAATAGAATTGCTCCAAACAATAGGCTGGCTCCTCTCCAGGAGAAGAGTCATGTGCTAGGGGTCTGGGATCAGCTGAAGCGGTAGATGTGGGAGTCATCTGACAGAGGGACTGGAAGGTTATAAGAGGGCAAGACCTGATCATTTTTGTGTCTCTGGCTGTTTTCACCAGCTCAGGATGAGGGAAGTTGCTTCAGAATCCTGAGCAGGTAGGGGAAGATCCTGCCTACCTGAATGCAAATAGTACCCCAAGGACTTCCCACAGAAGAGTGAGCTAGAGTGGGGGCCAGTGTGTTCAGGATGTCTGTGTACTATGATCTGTAATCTATGTTAAGAGCCATGAAGTGAGAATTCTGTGCAAAATGTCTGTGTGCCTGATGTGTTACATCTTCTCAGATGCCCCTTGGGGAGGCAAACCAGAAGGCTCACACCTCTGGGGTGGAGCTCTAGGAGAGGCTATGTCTAAGCTACTCTGGTATTTTGGCAGCAGGAGGGAGCAATGATCCTGCAGGTGGGTTGTGGGGCTCCATTTCTGTGAGGAGGTAACAGTCTGAGTTGGTGCCAGGAAAAGTGCCAGAGAAGCAAAGGGAGGAAACAGTGTGGAGCCAGCTGAGACCCAAGGAAGATTAAAACACATGGCTGGATGTCCTCCAAGTAAGCTGGTGAGCCACCAGCAGGGAGAATAGGGCCAACTCTCTGACATGCTGTACCTAGTACAACCCTGGGGGTGGCAGTAAATCACCTTTGCATTACCCCAAGCCCAGGGCAACTGTGTGGTAGGGTGATCCCCATTGCCAGACAGAGCAGTCTCAGCTGCTCTTACATCTGGCTGCTTGTGGCCCCATAACATCTTCTCTTCATGGAGTGTGGCTGCTGCCTCAGTTTCCTGACTTGATTGCTTGGTTTAGCTAGTA
This sequence comes from Trachemys scripta elegans, assembly GCF_013100865.1. NCBI lineage: Eukaryota > Metazoa > Chordata > Testudines > Emydidae > Trachemys > Trachemys scripta. The sequence goes on along the minus strand of NC_048301.1, from coordinate 73,687,951 downwards.
GGCTAAACCGGCCAACTCCACATCTTGCAGTCCCAAATAATATGAAAATCTTTACAGTCTCCTCTGTGTCACAGCCCTCCCTTAGGGGTCTTTTGAGGGTCCATCAATCTTTCCCTTCTCCAGGTGTAGCAGCAACACTTTCTGCTGGTCACTCAGAATTAAAGGGGAACATGTGTCCTCCCTCTTCCACTAGCTCCAGGTTTGGGACCTTGACATAAATAAAGCTGACACCAGGCCTGACACCTCCCCTGCTTCTTTCCAAAGTCTACTTACTTTGCTTTGGCCCTGTCCCTTAAAAACCCTCTCAGAGGTTGGCTCACTCACCAAAGAACATAATTCAAATATTATTAGAGTTTTTAAAATTATAGATGACTTTCTAACACACAAGGTGTTGACTCAACATGAGGTAATTCTCTTTTGGACCACTGACTGATAAAGAAAAAATAATCCCTGGAGACATGGAAGTTGGTGATTGCCTGGGGATCAGTGATCATGATCCAGTTATAGTCAATATGGGCAAACAAAAGACAGATCCAACTAGCCCTACACATACACACATGTGCTGCTTCAAAGGTCTAATTTCCCAAAGCTGAGGGAAATCATGACTGGAGCTGAGTCAGAGGGAAAAATATAGACAGAAAAATGTGAACTAAAATGGCCAAAAAGTCATGATTCCACAATTAAGGAAGAGGGCAACTTTGGCTAAAACCCATCTTGGTTCAGAGGTGAAATGAAGGCAGCAATTAAAAATAAAAAAGCAATACCTAACAAGTGTAATAAAGGGGAAGTAGACAGAAATTCATGTAAATTTAAAATCATTAAGTGTAGAAAATTGATAAAGAAGCTAAAGATGTCAGGGGGAAATCCATGGCTAGCAGAGCGAGGGACAACAAGGAATCTTTTAAGTATAAGAGGAACAAAAGAAATCCTAGCAATTCTATAGGGCTATTACAATATTACGATTTCCATCTCATTAATGATGAAGTAAAGGAACAAAAATTCATAAATATTTATGTTCTGTATTTGGAAAGAAGTAGGATAATGTAGTTATCACATAAAGATGATGAAGTACTTTCCAGTCCATTAGTAGCTAAGGAGGATGTTACTCAACATCTACTAGAGATGTTAAAAAAAACATTAAATCAACTGATCCACATAACTTGATCCCAAGAGTCCTATAAGAGTTGACTGAGATACCTGACTTTGATGATAATTCTAATAAATCTTGGAATATTTGGGGGAAAGAGTGTACCAATGCTGTAACAATATTCAAAAAGGGCAAGTAGGTTCACCAGGGTAACTATAGGCTGGTTAGCCAAACATCAGTCCTGGACAAAATAATGGAAATGCTGATTTGGGATTCAGTTGATAAAGAATTGGGTTTAATTATATTCCGATCAACATGATTTTATGGAAAAGAGGTTTTTTCAAAGAAACGTGACCTTGTTCTTTTGGCAAGATTACAAGTGTGGTTGATAAAAGTAATTGTGTAGATGTAATATACTTAGAGTTTTGTAGGGCATTGCACTTAATACTGCATGACATTTTGACTAAAAAATTTGCACTCAACAATATCAATAGAGTACAAGTTAAATGGGTTAAGAATTGGCTAACAGATCTCAAAGTAGTTGTCAATGGGGAATCATCGCTGAAGAGGGGTGTTTCTAGTGGAATTCTGCAGGGATCGATAGTAGCCTGATGCCATTCAACATTTCCATCAATGATCTGGAAGTGAATATAAAATTACTGCTGATAAAACTTGCAGACAACACAGATTGGCTTGTCCCTATCATTATTTACCACTCAGCCAATCATACAGTGGCATCTAGATCAATTGGTAAGCTGGGCCTACTTAAACAAATGCTGTTTTAATACAGACAAATGCAAACATCTACATCTAGGAACAAGGGAATGCAGGCAAGAGCTACGGAATGGGGGACTGTATCCTAAAGCAGTGACTCGGAAAAAGGATTTAACTGTCATAGTGAACAAGGGACTCACCAGGTGTGGCCACTGTGGTGCTCTGGCAAAAAGGGCTTCATTTGATCTGTGGATGTATAAACAGAGGCATAGTGAGTAGGGAATTGATTTTTTGCCTCTTTATAAGGCATTGATGAGATTGAACCTGGAGTACTGCATCCAGTTGTGGTCTCAACATTTTAAAAGGGATGTTGAAAAATCAGAGAGAGTACGGAAAAGAGCCACAAATGATTTGATGGCTGGAAAAAATGCCTTACAGTGAGAGACCTGAAGAGCTCCATATGTCTCAATTATCAAAAAGAAAATCAAAGTGACTTGATTACAGTATAAGTGCCTTCCTGGGGAGAAAATACCAGGTTCTAAAGGGCTCTTTAATTTAGCAGAGAAAGGTATAACCTTAGAGGGCCAGTATACCCTGCTACAGGCTTCCATGGGCTGTTCCAGTAGCCAAAGATCTGCTACAAGCTGTAGTTCCTGGGCCATTCCCAGCTCTACTAGTGGGTAATCTTGAGCGAGTCACATCCCTGCTCTGTGCCTCAGTTTCCCTGTCTGTAAAATGGGGGAATGATACTGACCTCTTTTGTAAAGTGCTTGATATCTACCAATAGGGATTATTATTATTTCAAAAAAATTGCTTCCGTTATAGATCATCATTATAATAATTTATTTGAGGCCTTTGGGCACTACTGCAATACAATCAGGATTGGGGCCCCATTGTGCTGGGTGCTACATACATGCATATGAAGAGACAGACTTTGCCCTAGAAAGTTTATCATCTGATGCAGATAGGCTATGTGCACAGATGTTCCAATACAAAATCAAGCTGGGAAAGCAGCCACAGTGACTCTGCTATGTAGAAGGTTAATGGCCAAAGGACAGTAGGTTGAAGATAAAGCCACTGCAGCTACATACCTTAACTAGCTGTTAATAGGGAAGCAAGTAGGCATGAACAAGGAGTGAAGGGTGAAGATGTTGTGAGTAGAGGACACTGTAGTCTTGACTTAAGCCAGTCATGTCTACAAAGGACACTCCGGAAAGTTAAGGCAATGAACTAAAAGTGTGAAGCCAAAGTGCATAAATTAAAGTGTGTTAGTTGCACTCCCCCATGAGTGGTTTCATTCAGGAGTAGAATGCCTTTAGGATTAAGTGAGACAAGGTGAGTGAAAAGAAGAACAGGAGTACTTGTGGCACCTTAGAGACTAACAAATTTATTAGAGCATAAGCTTTCGTGGACTACAGCCCACTTCTTCGGTGAGTGAGGTAATATCTTTTATTAGACCAACTTTTGTTGGTGAGAGAGACAAGTTTACATAGAGCTCTTCTTTCCAACAGAAGTTGGTTGAATAAAAGATATTACATCACCCACCTTGTCACTTTAATATCCTAGAACTGACATGGCTACAACACTGCATACATATAGGATTAAGTTACAGCAGACTAAGGCCACTTTACTCCTGAATGAAACCATAGGGGCAAGGGAGATGACAGATTTGTTTTAATTTATGCCCATTGACTTCATACCTTTTAGTTGATTTGCCTTAACTTTCTGGAGTGCCCCCATGTAGGCGTGGCCTGAGTGCTGTAACCCAAAACTGTCTTATCTGGAAAAAAAAATTGGGTTTTGTTGTCATTGGGTGGGTTTTTTGGGGGAGGAGGGAGTTTGGGGTAACTAATACTTGTGGGCAATCCTGAGGTAAAGCACAGGCACTTTTCCTCGTAGTAAAACTAAACTAGGCAAGATCAGCACTATGCCCCAGTCTGGTGTTGACGTCACCTAGTTTACCTTGCGGTAGAACTAAAGTGCCTTGTCTTCATTGCATTTTTACTTAAAATAGCTCACACACATTAGTTAACCTGGGGTAAAAAAAAATGCACATTTTCAGCAGTGAAGACAAAGCCAGAGAGAGACCACAGCATGGATGAGTAAAGTTAAAATTTTGTTACATTCTCCTTCCAAGGTGCAAATCCAAAGAGGCAACCATGTGCAATATGGGGAGACTTTACAGCTCCTGGAAAGCCGGCTCTTACCAGAGCTGAGAATGTGTGGTGTCCACATAGTATTCCCAAGTTCCATTTCTCTGTACCCCCTCCCATCTTGGTACCAGTCTCAGAGTTCAGATTCCCACATCTATATTAGCGAAGAGCATTCATTCTGGTGTTGAAAATGAACCAGTGTCTGAAAAAATATATTGCAGGCAAATGGTAAAGAGCAAGGTAAATCGGTATCCTTCCAGGCACTCTTTTCTTTCTTCCTGGCACTGGGGGAAGATTTTCCTTGAGTTTTCCTTCATGATGGCATAACTGCAATTACAGAACATTCGCAACTGTAGCATCTGTTAATGCAAAGACCATGTATATACAGCGTTGACGTATAGTGTGCTGGTGCTGTACACTACCCTATGGAGATCCAAATTCAAGGTCTGGTTCATTTCCTTAATCCTGTGCCATCAGATGCTGAGAGCACTGTGGACACAATGTACTTAGGTCCCTCTCCTCAAAGGTGGTAATGTGCCTAATCCATTGAAATCAATAGGAGTTAGGCAGCTAAATGTGTTTGATCTGATCCGTAATAGGTTTTGGATCAGGCACTGAAATCAATGGGCTCCCTTTGACTTCAACAGGTTTTGGACTAGGACTTTAATCATTAGAGATGAGGAGCTTTAAATCACTCTGAGGACTCGTTTGGCCTATGCAAAAACGTCTCCTCACATAAAGTGTGTTTTATACATATGCAAACAGTCAAAAAAGCGGTGGGACTTTCAAGACTTAAAATCGGCCATAATCTTAACGCTGTAGCCTTTAATCTCACATCCTTCTGCCCCACAACATTTGTCATCATCCTTTCTTAGGTCTCATCTCTAGGGACAGCTTTTCAATAGAGCTTGGTTTCCATTTAGACACCTAAAAGATAGCCATAGTTTCACAAGTTCTCAGCGCACAGAAATGCTCACTCAGACACTTAGGGTCAGATTTTCAATAGAGCTCAGTACCTATTACGCCGAACTCTTGAAAATGTGGCCATTTATTTTTGTAACAAAATGACTATATGCCCCTGCCCTGGTGATGGGCAGGTTATAACTACATGCTCGTATCTGAGAGGGCCCTTAAACTGTTGGACCCAGATCCTCAAAAGTATTTAGTTGAGTGCCTAAATACCTTGAGGACCTGGGCCTAAGATCAAGGACATTGTCCTTTATTTGTGTGTGATTCACAATGTACACTTTTAGAGCAGTAAAATAATAACTTAGCCCAAAACAAACTAGTCTCACACTTTTATCAACATGAAAATTCACCAGCCCTCCCTAAATTTTTGCAATTAGACTTACCAAAAGTGTAGTTCAGCATGAATCCAGGAAACACCCAAGCAAAATCGCTGTGAAATTCTACCAGCACAAAGTTCTCCGAGGAGGTAAAGTCTGCAATCTGCATTGTTCCACAGTATGGGCCAACAGCTGGAGATGTGGATCGGCTCCCATCATGAATAAGCAAATAGTCATACTTACAGTCATCAATGTCCTCCAGCTCAAAGGAGACCATTGTTAGAGATATCTATAGAAAATACAACAAGAACACTTTGCTTGCAAACCTTTCCCTTAACCTTTATCTTGTCTATTTAGATTATAAATTTTTGGGGGCCTAGACTGTCCATTGCTATTTGTACAGTGCCCCAGGAGTCTGGCCCTGATCTTGGGTGGGCTTTAAGTGTTACTGAATGCAAATTTATTTTATTATAAAATTGTTTGAACTCAAAAGGCATTTGGTTTGGAGGGTGGGTCATTTGGGTAATCTCCTATCTTGTGGCAGGATTAATTTCACTCTCTTTGGCAGGAAGGCATCAGATACAGTTTTGAATCTCTCTAGAAGCAAATATTCAAAATACCAGTGTAGCATTTCAGCTTCCTGGCTCTCACCTAGGCTATGTCTACAGTACAAGCTAGGGGTGTGATTCCCCTGCTCCCATACACGTACTTGCACTAGCTATCAGCGAGGGTGAGTCTAAACAGCAGTACAACAGGGGTAGCGGCAGCAGAGGCAAGGCTTAGCTGTTCCGATTATGCACCCCTCCCCCCAAAACCAGTGAGTATGTACTCGGCATGGCTAAGCCATGCCTCCACCGCAGTTATCTGTGCTATTGCAGCTACACTGCTCTTCAGACTCTCACTAGCTCAATGAGAGCTATTGCAAATATGAGTAGAGGAGCAGGAGGAATCACATCGGTAGCTCATAGTGTAGACATAGCCCTAGAGATTATTTTGAGCTAAACCTACCACTTACGAGACAACGTCACCATCAGTTCACATCCAAGGCTAAAATGGTTTTCTTTAACTAATAAGGCCTATGGCACCTACTGAAGTCTTTATTGTGAAGGCTTAGGTTGGATTTACACAGTGCACAGGGGTAAATTTCATTCTTTGAGTAGCTGATGTTGCTTCTTAGGATGCGCTAGAACAACTGGTATTCTGTACTGCAAAGAGAAGCAGTCAGAAGGCATTGCTGGAGCCAGCAGAATAGCCCATCAACATCTCACCTTGCGATCTGCTGGAGCACTGATGATCCAGAAGCAGTCCTGGTTTTTGGGGTACCTGTTGGGGTAGTTCGGGGAGGTGATCACTCCACTTGTGCCCGTCAAAGTGCTTCCACATTTCACTAAGAAGAAAAGAAACCACACAGATAATGTTAATGAGCTTATTAACAGCTTGTGAGCAGGAAGAAAGAATCCGAAGGGACATCAATATGGGCCTATTCTAGAGCCAAAAGAAAATGTCTCCTACTCAGTTTTCTATGGCCAGCATCTGTGCTTCCATTTGTATTGACGGAGCTTAGAGCATAGCATTGGTTCTCCTTTGGAGAAGAGGGGGAAACTGCAACTTAATGCTGAATAAAGGTCTGAACTTAAATAACTTTAATGTAGACAAGGGAGGGTTTGCCCCACACCCACCTCCCCTGGCACATTCCTAAGCCCATCCCCACTTTTTTCCCAATTTTTGTTTCTTCAACCAGCAGGGAGCAGAATTGTAAATATGACACATTTCTACTTATAGAGCATCCTCTCTGTTCACCAAGAATTCAGCCAATGCTTGATTCTGAGACCAGGCTTGTGGTAGATAGACAGTAACTTGTTCTAGTAAACTAGTCCCAAAAATGTGTCTGAAATAGTTTCTTATATATTTGTATAGCCAGTAAAAAGGAAATGAGCTTTCAGGAGCACTTATTTGATGTAGAGAGTTAATAATTTTCTATGCGGTGCCTGTGCAGCTCCAATTGCAAGAAAGTAGCTAAGGAATCAGATCCTGGGTAAAATTTACTTTTGAAAATTATACCTAGTATCATAGTCCTACAGCAAGGGAGAGTGACAAAAATAGGAGGGAAGTGGGAGGGAACAAACTGCTGGCTACAACATTAATTAATTTTTTTTTTTCCTTTTGTGAAAAGTCAAACAGTGAGGTGTCCTCCACTTTTTCCCCATAAAAACCAAAGTTACATTTTGGAGTTGAAGTAATAATAAGTAATAATGATCTTACTTGTATTTGATGCCTTTCCTTCCATAGCATTTCACTAATGACAGAGAAACTATAGCCACCAAGTAGTTTATTTCCCCACTGCTCCCCCCAAAATACAGTAACCTCTCAAGAGAAGTTGGGAGGGTCCCAAACACACACAGAAGCATTGAAATCAGGAAGTGAAAAATGACCAGAGCCAAGGGAAAGTACCGGAAAAGTTTAAGTAGGCAGCCTGTAATTACTTCCTCTGAAACTTGCCAAGACGCTGGGGTCAGTATCCTGTCTTAGATAAAGTGCCATGGGACCTTCAATAACCACCAAGTGGCAGGACCTTGGTTTTACATCTTATTGGAAAGAATTCTCCTCAGTACCCTCTGGCATCACACCAGTGTGGAATCATTGGTTCAGCATTGACTTGGGGGTCAGATGGCCACCTGCTGAAGCACCAAAACCACTTTCTGCTGCACCTGGATGTTTCTTGGGGGGAGGGTCTCCCCTGTCCAAATACTAACAGGGCCCTATCCTACTTAGTTTGTGTAGTAAGCCCAGACCTCACAAGGGGGTAAGTCCACAGATAAGCTGATTTGAACCAACCTAGAAAATGATAGGCCTGAAACCTGTAGACCCAAGCCATCCCTTTTCCCCCTGCCTCACTTCCCCCGCTCCCAATTGTTAAAAATACCTTCTATGTGGCCCCTACTTTCTACCTTGTCATTCATGAGATCTAAAGTTGCATAGATATCCAGATGGCTAGTGGAGTGTTCTGCAGCCATTTTTCACTCTGTGGCTAGCAACTCCTATTGCTCAGTTACTTTTTTTTTTTAAACAGGTAGCTGTAAAGACCTCAACTAGCCCAACAAGGCTTCCTTGACCTCCAGAAGAATGAGTGAGACCTGAGAGCTGTTGGTGTGAGGGCCAGATAGGATCCTATTTTTCATTTATTTTTTTTCTTCATTCCTAGCTTCACAAGCTGCTGGCTTTGAACAGTTCTTATGGATGGTGGAAGGGATAACATGGAAAAAAGGGTTTACCACCAAAAATTCAAATATAGAAAAACACATTTTGCAAAATTCCACAATGAATATTTGCTAAGCACAAATTAGAAATGTCACCAAGCTCTGTAAATGAGGCACTGTCCGCACCCTGGCTATAGGAGGCTTGGAAACCTGTTGCTGCAGTAGCCTCATCGCTCACAAACTCTACAAGCATCATGTTTCTAGAAGCCACCAATGAGGGTAAGGACCCCATCCCACACAACTTGTCCAGTAAGACACTGGAATTCCTGCTGCTTCCATCATAAATTCTGATGTAGTCAGAGGTACAGTCTGAGGAAGGCTGAAGATCAAAAGCATCAAACTGCAGGAAAACCTGAAGAGGAACATGAAAATTAAACACTTCAAATCTGCCCTGACTTCTACCAGGAGCGCCGCCAGCTTTTCTGCCGCCCTAGGCGGCAGAAGGTCCCGCCCCGAAATGCTGCCCTCCACAGAGGCAGCGGAAGGTCCCGCCGCCGCGGTCGCCGCCCCCCAAATTGTAGCACCCTAGGCGACCGCCTAGGTCACCTAATGGGTTGCGTCGACCCTGACTTCTACTCTTTTCCATCCTTATTTGACCCTGACCTACATCCCATATCTGTGTGTGGATTTCAGTGTGAATCTGTTTGTCAAAGAGGATCTTGGCTGAAATCCTGAACTCCGTGTACTGTTCCTCCCTTCTCAGGAGAGCTCTCCTCCTCTCCTTTCTTGTCATCAGGAGACTTGCTTCCATCCCCCCCTTCTTACCCTTTCTTTACCCTCCCCTCCTTTCAGTGGTGCCTCTTCCATCTCTCTAGTCCCCTCCACCTACCTTCAGTAATGACACCATAGAGACCCTTCTGCTGCTTGCCTACCTTTCATTCGCTCCCAGCCTGCTCTCCCCAGCTCTTCACCTTGCCAGTGCTGCTTCAGTCCCCACTCTCCTGTCCCCAGCCACTTCTCTATGCTACATGCCCATGAAGCTTCCTGGTTTGACAAGAACAGCAGGACCAAGTATAGAAAAACAGAGAGTGAGGGACTGGACTTGCATGAGAGTCTCATCTGGATTCCACCTCCCAGCAGCCAGAGAGATTCCCCTCTCCCTGCCACCGTTCCCCAGAGTGGCCAAAGGAAAACCCTGTACAGCAGTAAATCTTTGCACCTAAAACCTTATTCAGAAATCATTTACACTGGTGTAAATCAGAGTAACTCCACTGACATCAATGGAGTTACACCAGTATAAAACTGATATATATGAGAGCAGAATCAGACCCCAAAAGGGTTATGCTATTAATCTGTGCATCGGAAAGTGATATATTATCTCACAGCTTTTTAAGGTCATAAGTGACCATTAGATCATCTAGTCTGACCACCAGTATATCAAAGGCCATTAAGTGTCACCCAGTTACTCAGGCACTGAGCCCAATAACTTGTGTTTGGCTAAAGCATGTCTTCCGGAAAGGCATCTCGTCTTGATATAAAAACATCAAGAGATGGAGAATCCACCACTTCCCTTGTATTTGTTCCTATGGTTAATCACTGACACAGTTAAATAATATTTAATATATAATATTATTAAAATTATGACATTAAAAATCTGATAAATAATGCCATGTATTATTAACACCTATTCAAACCTCCTTTTTCCTAACAAAAATCACCTGATGCTGTGGGATGCGAATGAGCCACAGACAGTTGCTGTTGTCTGGATATAAGGATGGGTAATTGACAGAAGAGAAGGTGTCACTAGGTTTATGCAGCACATTGCTACAGCAATCTGAAGAACAAAAGAAAACAGTTGTAAAGAAAATGAAAGATGCAGAGAAATCCTCTTCAAGGGAAAATCCAGTCACAGCTATTTCCATCCATTAACGGCAGTCAAATTTATAAAAGAGAAATTAATTGTCATGTTCACAAATGTGTCAATGCTCATCTACTAAATGCATTAAATAACTGTAAGCAAAATAATGGAGCTAGTAAAATAAGCTAGAAGGAAATTAGCAGCTATCATAAAGTTTCTTAATTAAGTACATAGTGTTTGGAGCACTTACTGCAGCTATAGAGCTTGTTGATTTTAGCCACGTCAAGATTACTCAGTCCCTCTCTCTGTCCGATGGGTACAGAGGGATCAGGAATCGGTACAATAGTTGCTTTCCCAGAGGTGTTAGAGAAGTCATATCTGCAGAAGCAGGGGAAATCATGTGTCTAATTCAAATCCCACTTTAAGTGATGCATTTGTATTATTGTGGGAAATATTCTAAGTAACATTTGTCTAAGATTCTGAAGAGATTAACTAACTAGGAAAGGGCAAGCAAAGAGCCTTCACAGATATCTCTGGAAGAGCACTGAGGAAGCAGCTTTGTGTCCAGCAACACTGAAATGAAAAAACAAGGGGAGAATGTATTGTTTGGGGGATGATTCCTTCCAAACCTTTCATTAGAATGAACTCTGTATCCCAACCAGAATGCTCTGAAGAGCAAGGTTGCTGTCTGAGCTCCTGATTCTTTGAATATTTGAAACTGCTACTTGCTGTCTCTTGCCTCCAGCTAGACAGGATTTATTTATCTTAATTACTGGTTTGCTTTGGGAAAATGCTCAGAAATTTGCTGCCCATTAGTGCAAATGTGGGGCAAGGTGCCTCCTACAGGCTTCTGTGTTAAGGGCTAAATAAATAAATAAATAAAAGTCTGTTTTTGTATTCTACGCAAAAGAATAAATGGACACAAATCTGACATCAGGAATCATAACATTCAAAAACCAGGAGGAGAACACTTCAACCTCTCTGGCCATTCAGTAACAGATTTAAAGGTGGCAATTTTGCAACAAAAAAACTTCAAAAACAGACTCCAAAGAGAGACTGCTGAACTTGAATTAATATGCAAATTAGATACAATTAACTTAGGTTTGAACAGAGACTGGAAATGGTTGGGTCATTACACTAATTGAATCTATTTCCCCATGTTAATATATCTTCACACCTTCACACCATCTCGATTATCACTTCAAAGGTTTTTTCTCTCTCCTGCTGATGATAGCTTATCTCAATTGATTGGCCTCTTACAGTTGGTATGGCTACTTCCACCTTTTCATGTTCTCTGTATGTATATATATCTTCTTGCTGTATGTTCCAGTCCATGCATCCGATGAAGTGGGCTGTAGCCCACGAAAGCTTATGCTCAAATAAATTTGTTAGTCTCTAAGGTGCCACAAGTACTCCTGTTCTTTTTGCGAATATAGACTAACACAGCTGCTACTCTGAAACCTGTTACTCCACGGTCTTTCTCTTCCAGCCCCATCCCTCTTTACCTTTGCCAGGGCTAAGTCAGACAGTAGGAATAGATTCCCTTCGTCATAAGTGTTCCCGCATTTCTAAGGGTATGTCTACACTTCAGGCTGGAGGTATAAACTCCAGCTTGAGGAGACGTATCACGTGATCAAACTAGTGCACTAAAATTAGTGTAGTTGTGGCAGCAGGAGAGCTAACCACCCAAGTACGTGTCTGGAGTCTCAAACAGGATTGTGCTTAGGGCGGATAGCTCCTCTTGTAGCTCATGCCACCATGGCTATACTTTTTTTTTATTATTATTATTTTTAGTGCACTAGCTTGATTGTAGCTAGCGCGGGTATGTCTCCTCAAGCTGGAATTTACACCTTCGGCTTGGAGTATAGACATACCTTAAGTGAATAGCAATAGCCATGCCCTAGAAAGAGCAATTCTGTCTCCTAAGTTTGAATAGGAGATTAGAGCCCCACTCGCATCTATGAAAGGAAGCCCCAGCCTCCAACTTACAAGCCATAGTGCATCACTGAGGAATAGTCGTAGGGAAGACCCAGGTTATTGGAATTCACTTTCCTAAAGTTCCCTTGTTCCCCTGCAAGGTATGAAAGCAACATTTCAACCACCAAGACAGGATCAAGACCAGAAAAAAAATATTAAAGTGTTACTGCAGTCCTCACAGAGCTGTTAGAATACTTAAAATATATTTATTCCCATTGGAGATTGTCCTGAGCATGGGCCTGACACAAAGCCCACCTAAGCCCATATGAGTCTTTCCATCAACTTCAGAGGGTTTTGGCTCCAGTCCTAAAAGCCAAGTAAGGACTTCAGAATTTGATCCACATGAGCTATGGTCCCAATTCCACCCTGTGATGTGCATGCACTTGTCTGTCTTAGGAGTTTCTATGGTACGCTTCACTGGCATCTGAATGTCAGTGACTTCAACAGGATCTGCACCTGTGCATCCAAGAGCAGAGTTTGTACCCATATTGTATCTATGCCCTGAGAGGAAAACGTGGCTGACTAGCTAGGCTGAGCACTGGGAAGATGTGTGCAGAGATAGCTAAGGTGCTGCTCTGCAAAACCTTGACTTTCCTCCTTGTGCAGTAGCAATGCACTTGGCCATTGCCAAAGGAGCCTTAGAACTGCAGAAGAAGGGAGAGGGTTTGCCATGGAGTTGTACCAAAGTATACCTCTTAAGGGCCAAACACCGAGATCTTTATTCAGGTTTTGCTCAGTCCTTACTCAGGCAAATTCCCATTGACTTCACTCCCAACCTGCCTATAGCCAACATAACAGCACAGAATAGGATCCTAGTAAAAATGTTCCTTCTGTCTAAGATACTTTTACCCCCCCTACCCATTACTGTAATATCTGAGACCTTCACAACCTATAATGTATTTATCCTCACCACAGCCCTGGGAGGTAGGAAAATGCTCTTATTCCCATTTTACACATAAGGAATTAAGGCATAGAAAGACAAAGTGACTTGACAAGGTCGCACAGGAAGTCTGAGGCAGAGCAGGGAGGTCTCCTAAATCCTAGGCTTAGTGCCAAAACCACTGGGCCATCCTTCCTTTCTCCTTCACCCTTTGACCTGAGATTCTCTGTTATTGTTACTAGTGGCTGGCAAAGCAGGAACCATTTGGATAAGTCCCCCACATTGAATGCTTATCGGAAATTCATCCCAGCTATCTAAGTCTCTTGAGTCTGAGTCTGCAAAACTGAGCCAGAGAGCTTGAAGGAAAAAACAGTCTCTTCATTTAGCGCTTTCACTCCTGGGCCAATCCAGGACTATGAAATGCAGGGAAAATCCAAAAATTAACTGAACTTTTTCATATCTCAAAAAACTGATTGGAGGTTTGGAGAAAGGTTCAGGTTGGTTCTTATCAGCATTGATTCCACCAGGCCAATGTATAGTTTCATGATAATTTCCATTTGCCCCATTTATAGCCAAGAGGAGGGGAGTGAAAAGCTGCCACAGTTTACTGTGATTTTCCCCCCTCTATGCTGTTCTCTTTTATTAACCAGCAGATATGAAAGGGTCTCAGCATCAGTTGTTCATATAGAAATGTCAAAACCATGTAAGCAATAAATCCTTTGCCTTTCTCTAGCACCCTCCATCCATGGATCTCAAAACACCTTTACACACATTAATTTTCTTAATCAAGTCCCCTGTGAGTTAAGTTAGTATAATTCCATTTTACAGTTGGGATAACTGAGGCACAGAATAGCTACAGCAAAATTTTCTCTTAAATTATAAAGTTTACCACATTCCTTCATCTTATATTCACTTCAGAGAGCTGAAGGTGTTCAGCACCTTTTACAATAAGGACACTTGTTCAGGTGCCTAAATGCAGGTTTCAATGCCTGACTGCCGGCACCCAAATGTAAATATTTTGGCCTAAGTGACTTGTTCAAGGTCACACAGGTAGTCAGTGGCAGAGCCAGGAATAAAACCCAGATCTCGTCAAGCACAAGATCATCCTTCCTCTCATGATAAACTGCCCCGAGTCGCCCACCAACATTTACAGAGAAAAACTTAAAAAAAAAAAAAGGGTATAACAGATTCTTTTTAGCTGACTGATGAGGCAAACAAATGTAAACAATAACATATCATTTGGGGAGTCTTATGGACAGAGGGAAATGACTACCTAGGCGCCAGCTCAGTAAAATATTTAAGCATGTGCTTATCCAGAAACATGCTTAAGTCCATCTGTGTTCAGCAATGCATTTAAGCGTGTGATTAAAGTTAAGCATATGCTGAAGTGCTTTGCTGAATTGGGGCCCAGAACCTAAACACTATAAGCAAGGAGAAAGAGCTAGAATAGAAGTTCTGGCCTAAGGAGCAGAACAGTATCTTGTATTAAAAAAAACCTGAGAAAAATAAGCCAGGTTTCAAGGATCTAAGTGGACGGCAACAAAACAGCAGGCAATATGTTGTCAAAGCAAAGAAATGGGAAAACTTCCAAGGTGAACTGTAGGGTTGTTTATTATTAAAAAAAAAAAAAAAGCAATACTGAAACCCTGGGAAAAAATAGTAGGTGGAAGAGCTGGGAAATTGCAAAAGATCTCAGGGCATGATCCTGCACTACTAAAGTCAATGGGAATTCTGCCTTTGACATCCATGGGAAAAGGATAGAGCCTTCTTCAGAGCTCTTTTTCAGGTCTGAGAAGGGTATGTGGCTCAAAAGCTTCTCTCTCTCACCAACAGAAGTTGGTCCCATAAAAGATATTACTGCACCCATCTTGTCTCTCTAATATCCTGGGACTGATATGATTACACCGACACTGCATACTAACTCCTTCTTTTCTTTTTATTTTTACTCTTCTTGGCATCATAAAAATAAGTAATAACTATAAAGACCTGTGAAGCCACCTGCTTTAATCTCTCACGGTCTCTGGGGAAACTCCAGAGCTAAATCCCTTCTTTTCATTAGCCTTGTCCTCACAGCATCCAGGTGGGTTGTCCTCTCATTATGAGCCCCGATTCTGATCTCATTTACATTTGAGTCAGTGGGGTTGCACCACTGTAAAATGGGTGTGAATTAGATCAGAACCAAGTCCACTACCTTTGGTAAAACCTTGAATTTTTAGCCCCTTCTCTTAAGGGTCTCCTCTTTATACTTCATTGAAAAGCACCACAGAATCCTATGGCATTATATAAATAACAAATAATTATAATATCTTGCAAGAAACCACCTGTGATGTCTAAGCACAAGATAATACAATTGAAATTTACTCAGGATAATGTGGGAATGGCTGAAAATTTGTGCTGCAAACTGTTTTAGGGTCTGGTGGAGCAAACATGCTCACATCCCACTCACAGGGAAAGCACATATATTTCAATGTGTCTGAGAAGGAAGAATCAAATACATTTGCTGAAGTAATTTGTCACTATTTGGTATTCTGTTCCGCAGTCCCATCCCTCATTATGTAATGTTTGGTAAACATTTTAAAGTTGTAAAGAATTAGGATAAGCACTATTACTATCACCATCAACACCACACACCACTCCCTTGGACATACCTGCCATAACGTATTCCCACATGATCTTAACATAGTTGTCCCGGTCACTCCGGGCCTGTTCATGTAAAAAACCCAGCGCATGGTTCATTTCATGTTGAATTGCTCCTTTACTCATGCAACCGGTTTTCATCAGGCCCACCTTCTGCATACCTCCAATCTTTCCAAAGTGAGACCAGCAGCTGAAAGGAACATGCAACCAATAACCAAAGATGTCACGTGCAACAAGCTATAGTCCCATAGCTGAAAAGCAACGTAATCAACCAAAAATATCAACAAAAAGAGAAAAATGAAAAATTGTATGAGCTCTGACAACTCACTCTCTTAATCACAGGCTCCTGGAGTTTGCTACCAGCTGGGACTATTTAAATCCAGGTCAAGCAGGAAAGAAAGAAAACTGAAGAATATGCTTCTAGTCACAATTAGGACTGATGGAACTGACCTCTCCCCAGGTACAACGCTTATGTAGTTGGTTTCTGTTGTGCGATTTATAAACTGGACACAAGTCAGGGTTGTGAACTCCTGCATTGCTTCAGCAATCCAAGTCCTCTCTTCCACAGCTAGGAAGAAAAGGGGGAATACGTAACAATGGTATTTTGATTATTATGTGGCCGTCCACTCCACTAAATCTCTGCACCTAGTTATTTTCCTATCACAGAAGTCAAATTGGATAAGAGTACGGAGGGTTAAGGGATCTTCAAAGTGATTAGGGTAGTAATAATAATTATACTTATCCCTTATGTACATTGCCTTGCACGATGAAACTACTATACAGGCAATAAAAGGTAGGTAGGTCAGTATTATTATCTCCATTAGACAGATGGAGAAACTAAAACAGAGAGGTTAAGGCCAAAATAGTCAGTCTGGGATGTGTAAAGTTAGACAGCTGACTACATTTAGGCAGCTAAATAAAAGCGGCTTGTTTATCACAGATACTGAACACCTGCAGCTCCCACTGAAGTCACATGAAGAGGCAGGTGTTCAGCACTCCTGAAAATCAGAGCATTTTTATTCAGTGCCTAAACATGCCTTTAAGTGCTTGACTATATTTGAAACTTTTGGCTTAGGTCGGCCCCCTCAATTACAACCCACTTTTCAAAATTTGTCCCACAACAATGTTGTGCCTCAGTTTCCCCATCTGTAACATTACAGTAAATAATCCTTACCTAGCCACAGGGATGTTGTAAAACTGAATTAGTTACTGGGCACAGTCATGCCTCTGCATCAGTGTACCCCATTGCCCCTTGCCTCAAGAGGAGGTTCTGCAGGTCCAGGGATATGCAAATAAGAAAGGGATGAGGAATGAGCGGGACAGTTGTACGGATAGGTGGGACCACATTGTCCACCTGCCCCCAAATGGCACCACAGTGATTCCCATGAAAAGTTAACCCAGACCCAGGCTGTGTTAAATGTCCATGCCTCTTCCCCTGAAAGTGAGAATAACTCTTTAGGAGGGGTCCCCAGGGAAGTCACTGGTGGTTGCAGACAGGCAGTGCTGCTCCAAAGGAATCAATCTGCATGGGAGCAGGGTGGTGAAAGTGGCACAGAGCTCATATGAAGACAGGGCTTCTATAGAGATCTTCCAGGTTAAGGCACCAATTCTGCAGCCTGTTCCACAAATCCACTGACTGACCACGGATCCACTGACCCCAGCAAAACAATTAGGAAGAAATCTCTCCAGGGAAAACCTCATGGAGATTTCCTTTGTCTTTTCCTCTTCACCATTTCCCATGGGAGAGGACAATAAGGCCTTACTGTTGGTATGGCTCTTTCTGAGATCCTTCCATAAAAACTAGTGTGTGAGGACAAAATATTTATTACTAAAAGTAATAATATATTAATACAAATATATTCACTGAAGTAACAGATTAGACATGTTATTTGGTCCATAGCTGTTAAATGTCAGTAAATATAGACTAGTATGTATGAATCCATTGGTATTTTTGTAACTAAATACTGTCAATTAACCACACCTTTAAATATCCATTTTACTAAATTATATACTATTTTAGCCAAACTGTCCTAAGAGCAGCTGATGGGAAGGGTAATAGTCATAAAGGCTGCCTTGGGTTAAAATCACTTTTGACACATGATACAGAGATACTGCCGTGAAATAATCCTCATAATCTGGTGTTAAAATCCATGCTAATTTCACAGGTACATTTACACGGGACTTACAAAACTCTGTAGAAATATTAACTGGGACGTTAACTAGCCCATCACGGGACTTGGGCCAGAAGCAGCTGCTGTCACAGTTTATGGCACTGCGTTTCCTTCTCAAGACAATGTCACCCTCATGCAGAGTTGTATCGCTCTCTAGGCAGAAAAAGAGAATAAAGAACATACTAGACATGGGAAATGGGGTGATTTTTCAAAGGCACAAATGGGAATTTGGCAGCCAACTCCCAATGAGTTTCAGTGTCCTGCCCATTTTGTCTTAGAAAATGTCCTGAGTGAGAAGTTATTTCTAATAATCTACAAAAGGATTAGTAAATATGTTTGTGTGGAAAACAGGCAGCAGGTTTAAAACAAACAAAAGGAAGTATTTTTTTCACACAATGCACAGTCAACCTGTGAAACTCCTTGCCAGAGGATGTTTTGAAGGCCAAGATTATAACAGGGTTCAAAAAAGAACTAGATAAGTTTGTGGAGGATAGGTCAATCAATGGATATTAGCCAAGATGGACAGGGATGGTGTCCCTAGCCTCTGTTTGCCAGAAGCTGGGAATGGATGACAGGGGATGGATCACTTGATTACCTGTTCTGTTCATTCCCTCTGAAGTACTTGGCATTGGCCACTGTCAGAAGACAGGATACTGGGCTAGATAGACCTTTGATCTGACCCAGTATGGCCATTCTTAAAATAAACCTTGATGTGCTGGGACAGGTAAGGCCTTCCTGACTTCCAGTGAAGAAAATATGATAACCTATAGGCCATTGCACACTTTCAATCGCTGACATTCTGTCATGTGAATTATAGTGTATACATTTGCTAAAGGAGCTTTGGGATCCTTCAGCATGGAAAGTGTTTTAGACACGTAAGGCATTGCTCTCCTTCATTGAGACTTGCAGAGTGAAAGAAAAGTCTTAACTGGCATCCAGAAAGATCTTCTAAACTGTCCAAGAGCCATTACTGTCTCTAAGGGGATTATTCAGTATGTGCCCCTAATTAGTCTCCAGGTTAACTTGTGAAGTATTACATGACATCATAATATGCCCCCCAGTTCTGACTTCCAAATCTCCACTGCTATTCCCATCCTGTGTTTTTCATGGGCAGTAAGTATCGATTATTGCGCCAAATATACGTGAAGTTTTGTGCGTGCAGACAAAGAAGTGACAATGTCACACAGGAAAGAAAAAGGGACAGCACAAGTGAATGAGTGACCCCCAAGTGTGGAGAGTGGCCAGAGGAGAAGGTAGAGACAAATGACTACATTCAGCTCTGGCATAAGCAGACATATCTACCACTGATGTTGAAGAGAGCTGAGCTTGCTTACATCAAGACTGAATCTGGCCCAGCGTCAGACAGCCAGGATGGGGATCACTTATATAAAAAGGGTGAAGAGATTCTGCTCTCTTCTTTTACTGGTCGTATTCATTGGCAAAATAGCATTCCTTGGGGTAATTATTCAGTCAGGGCTGGCTCCAGGCACCAGCTAAGCAAGCAGATGCTTGGGGTGGCCAAGGGGAAGGGGCGGCACGTCGGGCTCTTTGGTGGCAATTCGGTGGAGGGTCCCTGTCCCTCTCGGACGGAAGGACTTGCCGCCGAAGAAGAAAGCGGCACGGTGGAGCTGCCGCCGATCACAATCGCGGCTTTTTTTTTTTTTCCCGCCGCTTGGGGCGGCAAAAACCCTGGAGCCGGCCCTGTATTCAGTAACCCTGCTTGATTTCCTTATCATACCAACATAAATCATCAAGTTAATGTGAGTTTCAAAGAGACAACTGGATTCGTTTTCCAGGGCCCACCATTAGGTACTGACACAGAGGATTATGTTTGAAGTGATAAAAAATTATGGCCAAAATTTTCAAGCTCCGAGTCCCTAAAATTGAAATTATAGTAGTAGCCTAACCTGCAGAGGACCTGAGCAACTCCAGCTCCCATTGAAGTCGACAGGCTCTGCAAGTGTGATTCATCACCTTGGAAAATCTCCATAATCACTTATATTTAGGGGCCTAAATATGGGTTTAGAAGGCATCCAGGTCTGAAAATTTTAGCCTATGTGCCCTATTCCCCTCCCAGTTACAGCACTGTAAATCAGAGGTAGCTCTTTTGAAGTGATAGGAGTTATGCTAGTATAAGCCTTGTATAACCGAGTGGAAAATTAGGCCTGAAGTATTTAAGTGTACGGAATAAAAAGGACAGCCTTATCCATAAGAACCCCGAGTATCTATAGAATAGTTAAAATCAAACTCACCCATTTCATTATTTCTTGTGGCTACCTGCAAAAGGAAAGGAAATCTTTTAGTATGTTCACATCATCAAAAGAAAACTATCATTAGGTAGAATCACAACAAACTCTGGGCTACGCTGAAATATTATAACTTATTTTTGGACAGACAGGTCGATCTGCAGAGATGCAAAGTCTAAACGGCCATGGCAGCATGAACACACCTGGACAGGTTTACATAGTGCAAAGCTATAGAAAAATGCTAAAAGGGCTGACAGTGGAATAAGGTTCATCTTCAAATTTCTGAGCAAGTCTTCTGTGTTCTGGAGCTCTGTTCCCCAAAGCCCCAGCTAGTTTACTTGAAAGATGTTTATATAAGAAAGCTGCTGCTTTTAATAAGTGGACCAAACTTAGATAACATGATGTATTTTCACAAAATAAACAAGCTGCACAAATTCCCATCAGAGTTGCAGGCTTTCATTTCATACTTATTTATCTTTAGAAAATAGAGGAAGTGGAGCAATAGGAAAGAAAATAAAGTAACCTTTAGATGACTCAAGTTTAACTCTATGAGGATCCCAGGAGCTGCCACAGCATTCCCTCACCCCCAGTGCAGGGTCTGGGAATCTGAGCAGTCAGGGGCAGGGAGTGGGTGGGTTTGTCTTAGGGGAGATGGGCATTTCTCCCTCCCCCATGAAAACACAATTGGAGCCATGCTGTCAGGGAGTTGGGACAGAACCACACGGGGTCCAGATCCCTGGTTTCTTCTGCACCAGGGCAATCTCCACCTCTGACTGTCCTTCAGAGAAGAACTGAGAGGGAGCACTGTGAGGAGAATCTCATATTGTTTCCCTTTCCATTGGCAGGTTATTTCCAGGTAGAGGAATGATCTGGCTCTGCCAGGCAAACTCCCATTGAAGTGAGAACAAATCCATTTACACCGCTACCTCAATATAACATGACTCGATATAACACAAATTCAGATATAACGCAGTAAAGCAGTGCTCCGGGGGGGGGGGGGGAACGCTGTGAACTCCGGTGGATCAAAGCAAGTTCGATATAACGCGGTTTCACCTATAACGTGGTAAGATTTTTTTTGGCTCCTGAGGACAGCGTTATATCGAGGTAGAGGTGTACTTTTCTATTTGTGAATTTGCAGGAGCAGTTTGACATCATGCTTTTAAACTTACTAAAACATCATTAACCCTATTCACATATTTCTGTGACATTTAGGGTTACCTATGCTGTGGCATTTTCCAATAATACAATACTGAGGGGCAGACACAAAGAAGCCGTAGCAGAAGACAGCTACTTGGATGGAACGGCTCCTCAGTTTGCTACTCTAGTATTTGGTGAGCCTCCCAAGAGGCTGAAAAGCCCAGGGCCACCCTCCACGCTAGCTGCTGCAGATCAAACTCAGAAACCACATTTCCGCAGCTGCACATCACAAAATGACCAGGGGAGCCAGCAGCAAAAATTATTAAATGCCAAAAACATGGGGAACAAAAGACCAGACCACCATGTAGAGTGTGAATATGGGTCACTCGTCTGAGTGTGCATCAAGGAGGGCTGGAAGGGACCTTTGAAGTTCTGCCATGGAGTTTTCCATCGTCATTCTGCGGAACCTTTATTGACTCCACTTGCAGACCATGGGTCAGATTCATCCTTGAAGTCAAGGGAATTACATCATGAATTAACTTAATTTGTTGATAGCTACAAAGAATCAGATACATCTCCAGGCTAATCAGTGACCCAACCTCTGGTGTCAACTGCTAGTCTAGTACAGCATGGATAAGCATCTCTCAGAAGTGAATTTCTTTCTGGTACCATCTGTTTGTCTGCAGCAATCTGCCTTACTATTCTGGTATAATAATTTTAAGGGCTGGGTTTCATTACATGCCCAAACAATGTGACTACACCACTGTAGTTTACATTCTCTTTCCTTCCCTCCCTCTTTTCTCTCATCTCTATTGCTCTATGACACTCTATTTTTAGCCACATAGTCCTTGATCTGATGTATTATCATTGTTCCTTCTTAGTAACTCTGACATGATGTTAATAAATGTTTCTGCATTATCGAAAATATTGGAATTGTATTTGTCCTTATAAAACTGGAATCAGTGTATTGTCTCTCCTATTTAGACCTGTTGTTCTGCTAGCAGGGGGCCTGTAGGACCTAACATAATCTACTCATTCTGGAAGGGAATGCTAGAGACTACACGTGTTCACAACACTGAGAGAAATAGCACGGCTCTGTCTACACAAAGGATTTCCAGACTGGCTCCTGATAAGGACCCTATGTAGACCCACCACTCTCTTCAGCCTCACCATTGTCCACCTTGAGGCTTGAGCAGGTCATTGCAGGCAATCAAGGGTTAGCTCAGCTAGGCGCTCCCCTAGGGGGGTTAGTTACACCAGGAATTTGGAGTCTAAGTTCCTGGAATAAACATTAGTGAAGTTCCTCAGCCAAACATCATAATAACCAACTACAGGAGAAGTATCACCAAGCAACTCATATGAAATCCCAACAAAATTAAACATGGTTTTATCATTTCCTCCTTATGGCCATCAAGTCAGGTCCCAAAGTTCTTATTACACCAGGTCTGAAGCAGGAGCATAGGGCCCCCTTATTGGTTAGGCAATAAGAAGGCAGACACAGTCAGTGCCCTCCTTGAATGAGTGTGTTACAGTTCCCACTGGCTTTCATGCAAATTGTGCATGCACATTTCACCCCCCAGTTTACCAGATTAATGATTCATAGATCACATAAGCCATATATCATTTGCGAAATGGCCACAAAAACACTTCGCCAAATGTCGGGTTCATCTACCCTGAAATTCCTGGTGAATTTAGTGCTGGGTGCAAGGTTAAATCAAATAAACTGTCTTATGGACCTACACCCCATAATGAACTTAACACAGATATTGCTTCCCCGGGAGATAGTCGATATTATGGTAGAGAAACAATGACTAGGTGTTGTGTATCTGTAGGGAGATAAATTTACATTGGTTTCAGACCACAACTTGTTTAAGTGACTTCATTAATACAATTTTAAAATCTACTAATGGTTAGAAAGGGGCTGGGTGAAAGCCAATGATCTTGGTGCTTGTGCGTTTTAGTGAATGGTTCTGGCATGTTCAGCTTAGTGGTTCAGCAACACTTGGGTTTTCTTCTGACATTTGAGTTCAGATGGCCTCCAGAACTAAAAATGAAATTCAGAGAGATACCACAGAAGATTCCACAGGCTGTGTCACAAAACCCACTAAACTCCCTCACGGCCTTCTCAGAACATGCTGTTCTCCTTTCTTACCTTCAGCCATCTTATCCTGCAGTTGGTTCCACCATCTAGCTCTTCTGCAGACAGCTGGCAAGCCCCCTCTACTTAATTTTACTCTGCAGTGTCTTCTGGAGGAGGAAGCAGTCACTCACCACTGCTTTCTGTAGCAGTGAGACCAGGAAATTCCTCCACAGTTACTTCTCTACTACCATTCCTTAAACTCTGGGCTAAGTGTCCCTCCAGAGTTCATGGGGATGCAGGGAAATCCCCAATGGGCAGTCCTCAGTTCTTAGGAAATGGCGCAGGAGGGATTTTGGTGGCATGGGCCCATTGGTAGGCCTTTCTTTCCAAGGTGGCAATAAAGGTGGTGGGCTAACAGGCTGCCTAGGGAATTCCAGAACCTGAGGCCAGGGGGACTTTGCCTGGCAGAGGACTAGAGCTAATGCGGGTGCTTGGGGCTTGTTGGAGGAGATTGCGGCGAGGAGGTTCCTGCCCCACATCCGCTGGTTTCAAAAGATCCCCCAAGTCAGGTGAAACTCATCTGCTTTTATTTTTCTGCCCTAACTGGAAATTTCCAGAGATTCATTGAGCCTCTCACTTTGCCCACAGGAATGTTCTTCACGGAAGATTCAGGCAGGCAATTTTTACCTTGTTTGTAGTATTGTTACAAGTAATGTGTGCATGTCTAAGTTAAAGGGGGTTTTATTATTATTTAAATAGCCTAAATTAAACATTTAATGCTTTGTTACTGATGGAGTTTTTTGCGAATGGCTGCAGGTGTAGAATTTTTCAGAAGGCCTGCCATGGTGGCTTCTATATACTGGTCTCCAAGGGATGGGCCAGATGGGACTAATCTGTCTTTACTTCCTCTGATTCTATCATTCCACAGGGTTCAGGTTCCAAACCAAAGGTTCAAACTCTAGATTTCACGATATTTCTTAGTTGTATTTACATATACTATTCATGCCCATCACAGCTGAAAATATAGAATCCTAGAATCATAGACCTGGAAGGGACCTTGAGAGGTCATTTAATCCAGTCCCCTGCACTCAAGGCAGGACTAAGTATTATGTAGACCATCCCTGACAGGTGTTTGTCCAACCTGCTCTTAAAAATCCCCAATGATGGAGATTCTACAACCTCTCTAGGCAATTTATTCCAGTGATTAACCACTCTGACAGTTAGAAAGTGTTTCCTAATGTCCAACCTAAACCGCCCTTGCTGCAATTTAAGCCCATAGCTTCTTGTCCTATCCTCAGAGGTGAAGAACAACAATTTTTCTCTCTCCTCCTTGTAACAACCTTTTATGTACTTGAAAACTGTTATCATGTCCCCTCTCAGTCTTTCTCTTCTCCAGACTAAACAAACCCAATTTTTTCAGTCTTCCCTCAGAGGTCATGTTTTCTAGACCTTAATCATTTTTGTCGCTCTTCTCTAGATTCTCTCCAATTTGTCCACATCCTTCCTGAAATGTGGCACCCAGAACTGGACACAGTACTCCAGTTGAGGCCTAATCAGCGCACAGTAGAGTGGAAGAATTACTTCTCGTGTCTTGTTTACAATACACCTGCTAATACATCCCAGAATGATCCTTTTTTTGCAAAAGCATTACACTGTTGACTCATATTTAGCTTGTGGTCCCCTATGACCTCCAGATCCCTTTCCAGTCATTTCCCATTTTGTTTGTGTGTAACTGATTGTTCCTTCCTAAATGAAGTTCTTTGCATTTGTCCTTATTGAATTTCATCTATTTACTTCAGACCATTTCTCCAGTTTGTCCAGATCATTTTGAATTTTAATCTTATCCTTTCCTATGCACTTGCAACCCCTCTCAGCTTGGTATCGTCCACAAACTTTATGTGTATTCTATATGCCATTATCTAAATCATTGATGAAGATATTGAACAGAACTGGACCCAGAACTGATCCCTGCAGGACCCCACTCGTTATGCTCTTCCAGCATGACTGTGAACCACTGATAACTACTCTCTGGGATCAGTTTTCCAACCAGTTTTGCACCCGCCCTATAGTAGCTCCATTTAGGTTGCATTTCCCTAGTTTGTTTATGAGAAGATTATGTTAGACCAGGGGTTCTCAAACTGGGGGTTGGGACCCCTCAGGGGGTCGTGAGGTTATTATATGGGGGGTTGCAAATCCCCTTTGCATCCAGTATTTATAATGGTGTTAAATATATTAAAAAGTGTTTTTAATGTGTGTGTGGGGGGGGATCACACTCAGAGGCTTGCTATGTGAAAGGGGTCACCAGTACAAAAGTTTGAGAACTACTGTGCTAGACAGTATCAAAAGCTTTACTAAAGTCTACATGATCTGCTACTGCACTCTAGTGGCTCACCATGTAATCTGTTACTAGGGTTATTTTCAGGAAAATGCAAGGGACCTCCACCAATGTGAGGGTCATGTTTACCACCCACAATCCAGTGCTGTGTGGTATAGAGAAGTATCTGCTTTATGCAAAAAGAACTCTGCATTGAGAACAGTTTGAGCCCTGTATGGAACCAGGATCCATTCTGTAATGTCTGTGCCTCAGACCCACTGCAGAAACCTCCTTCCTCCTCTTTCACCAGAAACTTCAAGCCATGCAACCTTCTACTTCCCTTCACAAACACATTTACCTAGTGGACACATTCCCTATTCTGCTAGTGTCCAAACCCCCTCTAATCCCAGGAGGACAGACTCCTCCTCCTAGCTGATATAAGAGTTTGTGGCAGAAGAAGAAAGTCTAAATTTGAATCTTGAGCCTTTTAGCACCAGGGATGGGGCAGATTTGCTTGAACAGAAGCAGTATGTGGGAGTCTTAAACAACGGAGCGGAGAGAGTTCCACAGGGCTCCACCTGCAGCATAGCCGAGGATTGTTTTTGGGGAGTGGGCTGGGAGAGCATCGGGGAAGGAAGTGGAGAGAAAACCTGTGACTTAATCTTTCTAAAGATTGGGAAGGGAAATAGCACAGCCACCAAGGCTGAAGTAGGCTATGTCGCCCTGTGCCTGGGGAGGGAAGGAGGAGGGAGTATTCCATTCCACAAGCCCCATAGTACTCTGTGGAGTACAACCGAGCATGGGCAAACCAGCCAGGATGATCTGACCTTCTGTACAAACATAAGAGTGAGAAGAATAAATGAGTTGCAGTAAAATTCACCTTTACTCAGCCAGCCAAAAGCCATATGATCTTCCAGCTAAACTTTATGGGTCTGCTCCTATCCCTGCTTCCATTAAAGTCCATGTGAGTTTTGTCATTGACTCCAATTTGAGCAGGATCAGAACTTTGGGCTTGAGGTTTCCAGTCTGCTTGTTGAGATGTAGCTCAGCAGCCAGTGGCTAAGAAGGAAATATGGAGTTTGGGCTTTGAGAGTGGACAGTAGGAATGTGTAACAGAAACAGGCAATGCCACTTTCTCCAATGGGACCAAACATTTCTGAGGTTCAAACTTTGTTCTGGTGCATTTTTCTTGTGCCGAGTATATGCAGTTCCTGTCATGATGGGGAGCTCTGCCATCCTGTCAAAAATGAACACCCTTATCTCCCCCCATGGCAACACTAGTAACTGCAGAGGGGTTGGTGGGAACTGAAGACGGGAGAGGGTGACATTGCTGTGATCAGAGTAACTGCAGAAGTGGGGAGGGGCTGGCAGAGACAGATGAGGAGAGAGGGAGGGAGGCTGGGACAGAAAGAGGGACAGACCTGGAGCCATGAGATTTAAATGGTGAAATCTGTCCCCAGTGGCAGCATTGACTTCAGTGGGGTCACGATTCCACCTGAAGTATGTAGCTCAGCTGCTGCAAAGCTCTCATCAAATTTGCAGTTATCAAAGAAAATTACCATAACTGTGGTTCTAAGATTACCAGAAATTGCCATGCCAGCAAAACATGCCTGTAATTCTAATTAGAGTTGCTAGGAGTTTATATCAAACTTTCGTGCTACTGGAAGAGGCCAGTGCTTCTTCTGGAAGGCCAGCAACAAAGTCAGATTTCAGAGTAGCAACCATGTTAGTCTGTATCCGCAAAAAGAACAGGAGTACTTGTGGCACCTTAGAGACTAACAAATTTATTTGAGCGTAAGCTTTTGTGGGCTACAGCCCACTTCATCAGATGCATAGAATGGAACATATAGTAAGAAGATATATATACACACAGAGAACATGAAAAGGTGGAAGTTGCCATACCAACTCTAAGAAGCTAATTAATTAAGATGAGCTATTATCTGCAGGAGAAAAAAAACTTTTGTAGTGATAATTAATATGGCCCATTTCAGACAGTTGACAAAAAGGTGTGAGGATACTTAACATGGGGAAATAGATTCAATTTGTGTAATGACTGAGTATCACTGGTTTGGAGGGACTTGTGTTCCATCCTTTGAATCTCTCTCTCTCTCTCTCTCTCCCTGGTTATCATATTGCTATAAAAAAATGGGGGGAGGAGAGGGGAGTTTTTGAGATTCTGAAAAAATGCCAAAAAAAAATAAATAAATACCCCAGCAAATAACTAGCTGTAAAGAATTCTTAGACTTTACAACCCTGCCTGTGTTGGCCTGGCTAGGTGTGTGACCAGGACTTAGAAAAATACAGGAGTGGGTCTAGATCCATAGTCTGCTCTTGGAAAGAGAACTTGATCCTAATAAAGAGACTTGTTTTCTCCAGATCCCAGGAGGGGTGGTGTGTGTCTTCCCAGCCTTTTGGTACAGGAAAGAAATATGGACACAAGCACATGCGATTCTAAGGGGTTAAGCAACAAATATGAAAGTGCATTTTAATCCCAACCAACATTGTATGTCATGCATAGGTTTGATTATAGAGAGAGCTTTATTCATCAGCTGAGAGAGAGGATTATGAATATTACTATGCAAGATCTCATGTTTTGCTGTGGTCTTGCTAAATGTTGGTGATCAATGTGCAAAGAGAACACACCCTCCCAGGCCACCCCAGACCATGTTTTGGATAGACTGCTGGATGGCACACAGAGACATAGCTAGACTGAAAGTCTCAAACAGGCAACACAATTAAATAAATATCCCTTCAGCAATAATCACCTGGCTCATGAGCTGTGCCCCTGTGAGCCCTGTTCAGAGTCACACAGGAAATGTCAACACTGCAACTGGGACAGCAAGTGTAGACATCTCCGAGCTAGCTTTGCTTGAGCTAGCTTGCTAAAACTATCAGTGCAGATGTGGCAGCATGGGCTAGCTGCCTGAGTACATACCTAGGGTCCCAGATGGAACTGTGCTTAGGTGGCTAGCCCATGCCACCCTGGCTACAATGCTATTTTTAGTGAGCAAGCTCGGGTATATCTACTCGTGCTGCAGTCACAGTTCCTGATTGCTGTGTAGTGTAGACATATCCTCAGTCAGTGTCACTCCTGGCAGGTAAATTGCAATCTCTTTAACTACGCTATCTTCTAATTGAGAGGCAGGAGGAACTCTCTGGCGCTCACACTGCAGGAATCTCTAATGAACTAAACAGCAGGCTAGTCTTTGTTTCAATTATTTATTTATATTTAAAATAATAATAATAATAATTGAAAAAAAGCTTCTCCCAGGCTCTAGGTGCCCTAACATCAGTAATAGCCTAATAAATTCTGAGCAGCGTTCAGTTGTCATTGCAATGGGAATTCCTTTCCATCCCTTCCTCATCATGGAAAGCATGCCTTCAGCCTTCTCCCAAAATCTTATCAAATAGATAGCTTTTGTAGCATGCCCTGAAGGTCACCACATTCGGGTTATTTTGGACCAAGTGGGAAAACAAGTTCCAGAGACTTGGAGCCCTCACAGAGAAGGCTCTCCCAGCTGTCACCTCCCTTTTTTATCAGGAGGGAAATCCAGCTCAGGCTCCCCTTCTTACCCCAGCTGTATAGCACGGGGAAAGCGGTGATCCCTTAAGTAGGCTGGTCCCAGACAATATAGGACTTTACAAGTCATAATCAACGTGAGGATATAGATATTCAGGCCTGTTTGCAAAGGCTAGGGTGACCAGATCACTGACAGGAAATATTGGGACAGGGGAGCGGAACAAAAAAAAAAAAACCCACCAAAAAAACCATTTTGCAGGTGCCGGGGGAATTAGCAGGCCCCGGCCACGCTACCGCTGCCCTGCCCACCCCCCCCCAGGCCCCGGGCACATGCGGCACGTCCCGCCGCCCCGCGGGGAAGGAGCTGCTGGAGTGAGAAGCGCGGGGCTCCGGACCCCGGCAGCTGCGGGGGAGAGCGGCTCAGGGCCGCGCGAGTGGGCATGTAAAGTTTATCGGCTGGGGGAGGGACCCCGGCCAGCTCCTCTCCCTGCCCTGTAGGGGGGTAGCGTTCCCGCCCCATGTCAGCATGTCTCGCCGGCCGCCGCAGGCCAGGTAAGGGGCCGAGTTCCCCCTCCCCCCTCGTCCTGGCTCCTCAGCTGAACGGCATTCCTCCTCCCTCCCAGGCTTGCTGCTATAACGGCGGCAAGCCTGGAGGGAGGGGGTGGTGTCCGGCTTCCAGTTCCTGGAGCTGGTGAGTAGGGGCACCGGGCAGGCAAGGGGGGCTGGCAAGGGGGCTGCTCCCCCAGGAGGGCAATGGGAGGGCTCAGCTGAGGAGCCAGCACGAGGGGGGGACTCGGCTCTTTACCTGGCCTGCAGCGGCCGGCGCAACATGCTGGCGCAGGGCGGGGACGCTACCCCCCTACAGGGGCGAGGAGCCAGTGTGACGACACCGGCCGGGGTTCCCCCCGAGCCGATAAACTTTACATGGCCACTCGTGCGGTCCCGAGCCGCTCTCCCCCGCCGCTGCCAGGGTCTGGAGCCCCCCATCTCCCTTCTGGGGGAGCAGCCCCTTGCCAGCCCCCCTTGCCCGCCCGGTGCCCGTACTCACCAGCTCCAGGAACTGGAAGCCAGCCACCACCCCCTCCCTCCAGGCTTGCCGCCGTTACAGCAGCAAGCCTGGGAGGGAGGAGGAATGTCACGTGCTTGGGGAAGAGATGGGGCCAGGGCGGGGATTTGGGGAGGGAGCCAATGGGGGAAGGAGGGGACGGAGTGGGGGTGGGGGTGGGGGCGAGAGCCCTTCCGGGAGGGCAAAATTGCTTGTTTGTCCAGTGTCCCGACCGCACATCAGTCAGGACGCGGGACAAACAAGCAAATATCGGGACAGTCCCGATAAATTGGGACGTCTGGTCACCCTAGCAAAGGCCTATACTTTAAGAATGTAGGTATATGGTTATCATTTAGCTAGTTATAGAGGTATAAAAGAAAGAAAGAATCTGTGTATGGGCCTTCTCTCACTGAGACAGTCTGAGGCCCTGTTCTTGGGCTAAGGCCTTTGGCCAAGCAGCAGAGGCAGCCATAAGCTGGGAAGCGAATGGTCACATCCTCACATTCCAAACTAGTCATATTCAAATAAGGCAATCTGGGGCTGTTAAGAAGGTGATCCGATCTATCACCTCCAGAGAAAGGGAAGAGCCTAGAAGATGTAAAAGGAAATTTAGTTCGATAGTTTTCTGTCTGGTAAGACCTCACTTATCAATAGATATAGCTGGGAAACCCTTATGTCTTTATAGATGTAGGTGTGAAATCAAAATTTCTGTATTGTTTTGTCATTATAGTTCCCACTTTGCTATGTTTATTTGCATGGTCTCTGTCTGGTTCTGTGATTGTTTCTGTCTGCTGTATAATTAATTTTGCTGGGTGTAAACTAATTAAGGTGGTGGGATATAATTGGTTAGCTAATAATGTTACAATAGGTTAGGATTGGTTGGGTAAATTTCAGTAGAATGATTGGTTAAGATATAGCTGAGATTATTACTATATAAATTAGGGGCAAACAGGAAGTAAGTTGGGATTCAAAAATAAGGAAAAAGGAACTTGGATTTAAGTTTGCTGGAAGTTCACCCCAATAAACATTGAATTGTTTGCACCTTTGGACTTTGGGTATTGTTGCGCTGTTCATGCGAGAAGGACCAGGGAAGTGAGAGGGTGAAGGAATAAGCTCTCTAACAATCGACACCTTAAACTCTATCCAGAGATTGATGGGCAGTCAGTGGAGAAACTGGAACACTGCTTTCATGTACTCCCAGAGGGATGTCCTGCTCAATAAGTGAGCCACTGTGGTCTACACCAGCTGGATGTTAGATGGGTTATGTTAGCTAGAGCTGGCTAGAGAGAAAAATTGAAAGAAAACCTGACACACTATAGATTCCAATACTCTATTACAAATGTATATCATTACATATCCTAGAAATGGGCGTTCACACATATTCTCCAAGTACAAAGACTACAACAGGCAAATATATAAATGGCAGATTCCATTTTCAGATGAAATCACTTGTCAGACATCTGCCTACATCATCATGATGTATGGGTCAGAGTAGGCCTTTCAGGCATCTCTCAAGATGAAACTGCAGAAATAAGGGGAATAGGTATCATTTCTATTTGTATGCAGAGATGACATATACTTGGGAAGTATAGTATTTTATGCTAAAAATGACATAATCTACAAGTTAGCAATAGTACCTAATGCTTCCATAGTGTCATTTGTCTGCAGATATCAAAGTACTTTACAAATGTGGGTCTGTACGATTAAACCCCATTTTACAGGTGAAGAAATTTAGGCACAGAGAGGGGAAGTGACTCTCAGAAAGTCAGTGTCAGAGCTGCGATTAGAACCCAGGTCACCTGAGTCCCCCTCCCCAGCTCTAACCACTACACTCTACTGCAAAGTAGTAATACTAGTATTTCACAGAGCTTTATATTTTCAAAGATTGTCTTGCTAAACCACACAACCCTCCTGTGTGTGAGGCAGGCATTACTATACCTATTTTGCAGATAGAGAAACAGATGCAGAGGTCATGGCCAAAGACCAACATTTTCAAACTTGGGCAGAAATAAAGCACTTAGAGTCATATTCAAGCATTGAAATTAGTCGCCTGATTTCCAGGTCTAAATACCTCCTGCTCCCACTGAAGTCAGGGGAAGCCTAACTTTAGGCTTTGAAAATGTTGCCTGATGTCACATAGTGAGTCAGCTGCAGAGTTGGGGTTAGAATTTAGGGGCTGCTGGCCCCCAACCCCATGCTCAGTTTACTAGATTACACTGCATTCCTTACTGCCTTCATACTTACTGAATGAGTATTCAGCCTGGAATCCAAGATACTGCAGGAAGTAGTCACTGTGGAACTGGACAAGCACTGAGTTTCCAGAGGAGATGAAGCCTGGAACTATGTCATTCGCACAGTATTTACCCTCAGAATGGGCTGTGGTTGTACCTCCATCGTAAATAACCAGGTAGTCATGTTGGCATTGAAACGAATCCTCCAGAAGGAAGGACAATATAGTCAATGATATCTGTCAGTGAGAGACAAGCAAAGTGGACATCTCCACTATGTTCTCAGTGCATCATTTCTGTGAATCATACAGCCATTAATGGCAGCCTGTTGAGATATTATTGGATGGGTTAGGGAGCCGGAAAACATTCAATTAATAATGAGCCAAATTCTCTGCAGGAGTAACCTGATGATTTATCCAATAACAAGCCGTTTAGGCAGGGCCTTTAGCATTTGTACAGGCCTAGCACAATGTGGGCACTACTGGAAATAACAATATTTAGATAGTCCCTTTCATCCCAAACTATACAAAGGGATCCCTTACACTCATCACTGATGGTGCACCATAGCAACTGCTTTTCACTGCACAACAGCTGTATATGTACAATTGTAATAGGAAAGGAGGGCAAATCCATATCCAATGGGTGAAGATATTTAGGTGACTAGAATGTAATTACTCAAGCTGAAACGTGGACAGGTCACCAATGCTAACCTTATGTGCACTGGCTAATCCTGTGGGGTTTTAATTCTACAGGACTGGCCAGTTTCTAAGAGTTTGGGCAGACGTGAGAGGACACTGTGGTAGGTTGGAGGAATGGAGCATCAGAGAAGTCTGAGAAGGTTTATTCAGAAGCCGTGATGAGGGATGAAAGATCAGAGAGAAGCAAAGAGCTGGGAGCTAGTTTAACATGGTTGTCATCCTTTGGCTCAGAGCCCTTAAGAGGTGATGCTTGTTTTCAAGATTTTAAGGCCTAATGGCCCAACTCTTACAAAATGTGCCATGGGATCTTTAGTAACCACAGGGGATCTGGACCTCAATGTTAAATTTTATCTGAAAGATGGCATCGCCATCCACAAAGCAAACACCATGCTGTGGCAACAGGTCAGTTCTGACTCAGAGGTGTGAAAGCTACTTACTGAGTCACCAACACCACTTCCACAGTATGGCCGCTCTTATGTTCTTATGTTCCTGCATTTTCCTGAGTTTTCCTTGGAGGTCTCCTATTCAAATATTAACTAGGCTCAGCGCTGTTTGCTTGTGAGACTTGATGGGCTCACACTGACAGGTGGTAAGTCAGCATGCTAATGTGTCCCGTTTGGAGACTGTAAGAACATAAGAATGGCCATACTGGATCAGATAAAGGGTCCATCTAGCCCAGTATCCTGTCTTCCAATAGTGGCCAATGCCAGGTGCCCCAGAGGGAATGAACAGAACAGGTAATCATCAAGTGATCCATCCCCTGTCGCCCATTCCCAGCTTCTGGCAAACAGAGGCTAGGGACACCATCCCTGCCCATTCTGGCCAATAGCCATTGATGGACCTATCCTCCATGAACTTATCTAGTTATTTTTTGAGCCCTGTTATAGTCATGGAGATAGAGATGTATGGATCTGCATTAATTTGGTTTATATCTGGAAAATTCCAGCAATATTTCATTATATCTTGGTGAAATTGCCATTAACTCAACTCACTCACCCCTGTGTCAGGTTTCAGAGAAGCAGCCATGTTAGTCTGTATCCGCAAAAAGAATAGGAGTACTTGTGGCACCTTACAGACTAACAAATTTATGCTGAAATAAATTTGTAAGTCTCTAAGGTGCCACAAATACTCCTGTTCTTTTCACCCCGGTGTGTCCTAGAAACACAAAAACATTAGTCTGGTTTGGCTTTACTTTAAAAAAGTAGATGATGTTTAAACAGGTCAGAAAATTCAAGCCTTCCTCCATTTGTTGCACTGGTAGGCAGGTGATGATCCCCTACCTGCAAAGTAGGTGCGGTTCCCCACAATTTTATTCATTTTCTTTGAAAAAGGCAAGTTCAAGAATGTTCTCTCTCAGTTCTGTGCCCACTGAAACCAACCCTCTTACACAGATATTTTAAATCCAGACAGGTTGCAGTAGAAAATGAACTTAAATCAGCTGGAGAAACTATCTGGAGAATTCTGCCTGTGTACCAACCAGGGTAGAAAAAGAGAGGGCAAGTTAGGGGTGGGGAGAGAAGGGGAAGGTAGGTGGCAGAAGGAGGTTCTGCTATGCCTCATTCTCCACCGGTGAAAGGCTTTCTGGGAGTAGTAAACCTAAAGGTGCCCCTTTTGCAGCTTTAACTTGTGCCTGGATTGGGCAGAGAAGAACCAGGGACAGCGCCAAGGTTCTCAGTGGGCACAGAGGAGAAGCATGCCCTTCCAGTTTGATAATTTGACATTCCAAACAGCTGCTGGATATTCTACTGAGCAGAATCCATTTGATTTGCCATTGCTTGTATCTCCAGGGCAGCCCTACAGCAGGTAACCTCAGCTCACCTTGGATCCTTCTGGTGCTATCATTATCCAGGCACAGTCTGTTAGCGGAGGATAATGAGAAGGATACAGTGGAGACTCAAATGTCCCATTCATGGCAGTAAAAGTCTTGCCACATTGCACTGGGAACAGAAAAGGGATTAAATGTACATGTGGACCCCCTTATACACAAACACACACAGATTCCCACGCAGAGATGTCCACGCAGACACATAACCCTATGCATACATTGACATGGATTATGCCTTACAAGGAGGCCTCCTTATGCCACTCTAGCAGTATAAAGAGGGGTTGAGCAACCTGTACAAAATACACCCACTGAAGGACTTTTTTCCATCCCATTGTAATGGCTACGCCTTGCATCATCGTCACTTGAACATTTTTAATGTAATTTGTCTTGCGTTTGATTTAAAATAATCATCCACAGCTCTGAGGCATAAATGAAAGTTGTCAGACATGGTCTCAGATCTTATTGGGAGAGACTGGAGACTTACCAGAACTGTAAGAAGCCTTAAATTTGGGCAATTTGGTGCCATCACTGACCAACTCCACAAGCATCATGTTCCCAGAAGACACTACTGCGGGGAGCTGCTTTGGTCGACACAATTTGTTCAGAAAAACAGTGTCTCTCCTGCTGCCTCCATCGTAAACCAGAATATGGTTGGAAGCACAGTCTGAGGAGGACTGGATATATAAGGAATTAAACTGCAGGAAAATCTGGAGAAAAGATCATGAAAGGATTTACCAACACAGCTCCAACTCTTCCAACAGTTCACTCCTAGCAGCTGGGTTGATTTTATTATTAGTTCAATTGCTCAAGTAAAAGTATTTCATCTAAAATGTTTATCTCATAAGTTCAATTTTCATTTATAAGAGCTCCTGGAAACCAATTGCACAGTTAGCCCTCAACAGTCAGCAAAGAGCATTTCATTCCATAGCCACTTCTTACTTTGTTTGCTGGGATACGAATCAGCCATACAGAGTTGGTATTCTTTGGGTATGATGACCGGTAGATAGTAGAGGAAAAACTTCCAGTCAAATTAGAGAGCAAAGTACTATGGATCTCTGGGGATGGGGAGAATGAAAAGATCTTAATGATACTGGATGCACAGAAAAAGCAATAATAGAATTAAGTTCTCAGTATGATACACACACTCTTAATTTCCAGACAAAGTAATGAGTCTGATATGGAAACACATGTAAGGGAGGACAGTTTAATTTGACTTCTTACAAAGGGTTGGAATCCAGAAGGGAATGTCTCCTTCTGATTATCTATAACCACTAGGGGACACATTCACTCAACCTGTTGTAGCGTGGTAGAAATGACATCTCCATATGCTAGCCTGGTCCCGCCCTGTTCCACTGGGAGGATTCACCATGAGGCATGGTGGCCAGTAATGAAGCTGCAACACTTTATCAGGGTTTCCCTCTTGAGGAGGACAGCTTTAGTCGATGGCTGAGGCTACAACAGCTGTGGGATATTCTGGGGCTACAGAAAAGCCCTATTGATGAAGGCTACTGAATCAACGCATCCTTCGGCCAATCTGGCTGTACCACATTCTTAGCCTGGGCCAATCCCCAGCAGCTGTCTGCTGTTGCAGCCTCCCCCCAGCCATCAGTTGCCAAAGTCTTTACCCATACAAGTTGTTATGGGACCGAGGGTGGATTTGGGACTATGTATACTTTCCAGGGTGAATTCACTACTGTGCATGGGGCCAGCAAAAGGGCAGATATGCACCAGCTAAGCCTCCCATAAGCCCTATGTGCAGAGGTTTGCATACTGGCACTGGGGTGAATTTTACCTCTATATGCTATCCTCTATATTGGTGGTTCTCAACCTATTTACCACTGTGGGCCTCATATGCAGCTTTCTTTCTTTCTTTCTTTCTTTCTTTCTTTGTGTTCCATTCTATGCATGAAGTGGGCTGTAGCCCACGAAAGCTTACACTCAAATAAATTTGTTAGTCTCTAAGGTGCCACAAGTACTCCTGTTCTTTTTGCGGATACAGACTAACACGGCTGCTACTCTGAAACCTGTCATATGCAGCTCGTTATGTGGGATGCACCCACAGGATATATATACTACCTGTATGGCCCTGAGGATGTCACATGAGCTGCAACTATGTGCTGACTGGGCTTCAAGCAGCCTGCGTGTTGAGAACCACTGCTCTATATGCTTAAATTAATTAGTGTTGAGCAGGGGGCCTTTGATTTTTCCTTTGTTTGGCTGGTTATTCCAGAGGATCTTTCCTTCCATCCCAGCTCATCCTGGAACTTTTTCCAGAGGAACTGCCTCTTGTCATTCCAGAAATGCCATCCATGTCCACAAATGGCTTTTAAAATGTGCATTACTGCACAGATATGTGCGAATGTCTGATCTCTACACGGGCTCTCCCTAACTGCCCAGCTGATTTGCAAAAACCAATATGATGAGCAATTACATTTTTTTAAATGCTGCTCTATCATTTGGGTTTCACATTTCACCCATTTTTATCACAGATTGCAATCATCTTCTAGGGGAGTATATGCCAACTAATCCACAGATCTGCACCATGAACTCACAGGCCTGGAATCTGTTGCATATTGATTGTATTGCTCCATTCAGAGACTGTACAAAATATATTTATTTTTAAAGCATGAGATCGTAGCACAAGAGTGGATTAAAATGAATAAGGAGTAATATTGGGCTTACTTACCACATTCATATAACTTATTGATTTTGGCCACATCTAGGTTACTCAGTCCAAACCTCTGTCCAATGGGCACTGTGCTATCAGGGAATGGTGTAATGGTTGCCTTTCCAGATGTATTGGAGAAAGCAAATCTGTAGTGATATGAAGAATAACAACCTAGAAGTTCACTGAGTTTTTCCATTGTTTTACCTTCAAAACTGTGCAGAGTTATTTAATTTGGACTATTTTTGAGTGTAATATTCTGAAAAATATACTTTTAAATTAAACATTGCCTTTTTATATTTACAGTTCAGATGCTACTAACCAATCAGTGTTTGATAATGCAATATCAACCTAACCTCATTCTCTTACCTGTGATAGTGCATCACGGAGGAATAGTCATACTTGAGGCCCAGGTTATTGGCT
This sequence comes from Trachemys scripta elegans, assembly GCF_013100865.1. Taxonomy (NCBI): domain Eukaryota; kingdom Metazoa; phylum Chordata; order Testudines; family Emydidae; genus Trachemys; species Trachemys scripta. The sequence goes on along the minus strand of NC_048301.1, from coordinate 73,649,810 downwards.
CTGGTTGGCTTAAAGTGATAAAAATCACCTGTCAGTTACAATACATCATGTTTTAAAAGGTGAATCATAGTCCAGTAACAAACTAAATCAGCACAGCAACAATTTCTACTTCTACATCAAATCAACATAGCATCCTTCACACTTTGCAGTAAGAGACAATCACATACTGAAATGAAAAGGTAATATGCTTTAGATCTATGGTTACAGTCATCTACATTTGTGTATTTGGCATTATATGTGCAACCCACTAGTCAGTACTGTATGTGATTTGCATCCACCTCTGTGCCCATATTGTCTGTGGACTGGACACAGATGGGGTGTGTAACACACTCTGACCTGTGGGTTACCTAAACTCTCTTCATGTTCATATTGAATGGGGAAGGATGGCCATGAAGTTAAGGCACTGGCTTGGGATTCAGGCTATAGGGGAACAATTCCTAGTTCTGCCACAGAATTCCTGTATGCCATTTAATTACCCTGTGCCTCAGTTTCTTATCTGTAAAATAAGAATAATAGCACTTCACTACCTCACGACACAGGCAGCAGTTTCTTTCTTTCCCTTGGGGTGTTCAACCCCTGTTCAACCCCAGGGCCCACTCCCACTCCACCCTTTCCTGCCCCCACGCCACTCCACCCCCGCCCCATATCCTCCTGCCTAGTTCCGCCCCCTTCCCCGAGAGCACGCCCTGTCCCCACTCCTCCCCCATCCCTCCCAGCGCCTCCTGCACTCCATGGAACAGCTAATCTGCGGCGGGTGGGAGGCGCTAGGAGGGAGAGGGAGGAGTTGATCAGTGGGGCCACCGCCAGGTCAGAGGTGCTGGGGTGGCTGGAGGGGAGCTGGCTGCCCCTGGGTACTAAGCACCCACTAATTTTTTTCCATGGGTGCTCCAGCACCCACGGAGTCAGGGCCTATGCCTCAAGGGTGTTGTGGGGCTAATCATATTTCTTTGCCTCTCATGGTGTTAATGGAGGGATGATACTTTGGTGATGGTGGCCATATAAATAAATAGAATAAAGAATGCCAAGAAATTACAGTGCAGTGCTTCTATTTTCAAACACAGAGTTGAAGAGCTAAGTAAATCCATATTCAAATGATCATCAAGATGAGACATTTACGAACTGATTTTTTACTTTTTGCACCTTTTTCGGGGCACTTAATGGGGAGGCCAGCTCTACACTCTTGCACAGTCAGCCCCTGATAGTGGGGAATTTACTTTGAGGAAAAGTTACAGGTTCAGAACGTAATACTTTAGGCCTCAGAACAGTTGAGTTAGTATCATTTCTCTCTCTCTCTCGGTCAAACTAGTTCAAGTATATAATATGGTACATACCTGGACTAATGTACTGCCATGCAATCACTACATATTTGTCCCTGTCGTTCCTGTTCTGTTCATGCAGCATCCCCAGTGCATGGTTTAGTTCATGCTGAATGATTCCTTTTCTCATGCAACCCCCTTTGTGCACTGACACCACCTGGGAGCCCCCAACCTTTCCAAAGTAAGACCAGCAGCTAGAGAATGAGAGAATATCATTCAGAATTTGCTGATGAAACCCAAAGGCTGGTGCTAACCCTAACTGCAATCCACAGCTGACTGGTTCAGGGGCTGTTGCTGCAGAAATAATCACCTGTGCTGGCTAGCAAAATCTTTCTGTTCCTGGGGGAGTTTTTGTTTTTTTTAATTCTTGCCCAGTGATTGGACTTTTCAGCCAACATTAGTGTGCACTTTGAGCTGGTTTGTAGCTATAATTTTACTCTTGAACAGAATCCATAGAAGAAAGAAATTGTTTAAAACCCTTCAAAATGTGTGAGCTGTGAACAGCATGTGGAAAGTGCAGTACCTGTCACAGTTACTAAGCCAAGCTAGGAACGCTCACCTTCAGAGAGATAGGTAAAAATCCCACTTTAGATTACAAGTGAAAACAAGTCTGTTAAAGTTTCTACCTGCTTCACTAACCAATTCACTGGCTGTCTCTACTCAAGAAGGGCCAGGTCTATGCTTGCTTTGAGTCAGGAATAGTAACTTGATCCAAAGTCCATTGAAGTTAATGGGAGTCTGTAGGGATCAGATTCTGTTATAACATCAGGGGTGCTGGAGGTCAGAAGTGAGGTACTTTGGTTGCATTGGGGTGTAAGCATGAAAGGAATAGCAGAAGGTGCCATATGTCAAGATACATGGCCTATGGGCTAAGCTGATGTGGAGAGATAGGACTGGAATATCAGGGGGGCTGCAGATCAAGATTGAGGTGCATCAACAATGTCAGGAAGATCTAATTGCTTAATGCCTATTCTCTCTGCTCTGGATCAAGCCAATGAGTAGTCCCTCAAGTCTAGGAGTACTCATTTTACTCACAATTAGTTTTATAAATAAAAAAGCGACAGACTCAGTGCACCGGGACCTACCCATCCTTAGGAGAAATATATATATAGTCAGTTTCCGTTGTGCGGTCTACAAAGTGAATACAAGTCAAGGTCTCGTATTCTTGGATGGCACCAACAATCAGAGCTTTCTCCTCATGAGCTGGGGGAGGAATAGATATAGTCCTTAGTTAATATAAACTGGAGTCATTAGCACACTTCTGTGTGTGTGTGTGTGAGACAGAGAAAGAGAGATGCTTTAGGGCAGCAATAGCCTAGTTCTCTGGCACTAACAACTTGCCAGAAGCCATAGGGCTGCACCTCATTAACAAATATATTTACATAAATGAACAAACATTCTAGCTACAATGGTGAAATAGGGGCCTGATCCTGAAAGTGCTCTGCACACAAGGCTCCCGTTGACTGCAATGGGACTCCCTATGCACAGCACCGGCAACATCAGGCTCTAAGGCAAGATCTTTAGAGCATCATAGCCCAGACCCTGACTTAAGAAGGAGCTATGGATTTGAGACCATAGAGCCCTGGGCGGCAAAGTTCCATCACACATGGTGATGGTGGTGGGAGCAGCAGCTCACCCCAAGGGTCTATTTGCCTTATCTCCAACTGACCTGTTTCTCACTTGGCTCCTATTGTCTAACAGCAAGTACAGGAAACTAGGCACCAATTAGCTAGCTCAGCACAAAGATCCAGTAGTGTTGGAGTGTTCGTATGCCCATGTGGGAGGCCACAGGAAGGAACTGGGAAACCTCCTTCTCCCTGTGGTCAAATGGGACAGGGGAAAAGGAATTGCTGAGACCCAACACTAACACCTAGGATGGGGGAAGAATGGTAAGAGCTGGAGGGAAAGTTGTGTCCCATCATTGGCCTTCTGGCATCCAGGGAAGTGGAAACCTTAGGAGGGTAACAGCGGGGCAGTTGTGTGTGAAGTAAAGCCCATACAAGCTACTGCATATGTTGTCTTAAGAGGCCAGCTTCAGAGCCCAATTGCTACATGTGGCATTAGGAGTGATCTACAGAAAAGATAAGTTTGTGCAGAGGACTCAGGATGAAGGAGAAAAATCTACCTACCACACACTCACCAACATCTGGCCAAGGGGAAGAGGCTGGGAGAAAGTCTTCCTCAGGAGGTCCCTACAGATTTTTGGTGGATGTGTACTGGAGGCGGGGTGGCCTGAAAGCCTGATTGACCCATGCCCTATTAAAACTTAATCCACCTCTGGCTGGGAGGAAGGGCATCTCTTGGCTCTCTCCTCTACTCCGTGCCCACAAGCGTTGGCCTGGCATCTGGAAAGGAGAGGACTTTCACCTCCCTATCTCTCTTCTTTTTCCCTCTTTCTCCTCCTCCCCTTCACCTCTTGGCTGATGGGAGGGAGAGATTGTTGCCTTTTTTCTCTTCTCTCGTCTGGGTGTGTGGGGGGGTGCGGTGTGGGGATGAGGTGTGGGAAGGGGGAGGAAGTATTCCAGTGATTCATTCTATTCTATGGGAAGGTGTTTGACAGAGCCAGCAGAACATTAATTAATGCAACTCTTAATGCAGCCGCATCATTGTGCTGAATGTTCCATGCTGAAATACAAGTCCTATGCTCTCAATAGCTCTTCATGGGCAGAAAAAACTGGCCTGGGAGGCTGCTAGTTGGCAACTCCTCATCCATGTTAGCAATGTTAGAATGAAATCTTACTGTAGGAAGAGGAGATGACATAGGGGATGATGACGAGTCCATTAGATGATTTGGGCCAAAAGCACCAGTTAAATGGACAGACTATGGCATTGCGATGTCTTTTTGGGGTAATGTCACCTTCATATAAACGGGTTTTGCTGCCTGTGTAGATGAAAAAAATAACTGTTACTCTCAGTTAAAAAATACTTAAAAAACAGAACCGTGGGTATCCTACCGTACATATAGTGACTGAAGTTCCACCAAGGGCCTTGTTCTGCCAATGTGAGAACAGATCACAGGTGATTCCGAATGTCACGAGAACCCACTAACAGAGCTTCAGACTTGCAGTCTGTACAGTTTGGGTGCATTTTCATAGGATTAGAAGTAGGACTAGGCCTGACCCTATACCCCAATTCAGAACACCTTTGAAGTCTGGGAAGTCCATGTCCGAAATCAGGCATGCATCCTAGCTTCACGGCTCACGCTGATCTCTAATTATAAGATTCTGAAGTTTAAATTAAAAATGACATTGACTTCAGATCTCGTAACTAGCAGTGTTTGAAACCCAGTAACTATGAATGACCCCAAAAATTCAAGCCCAAACCACTTAGTTTCATATTTGGGTCCAAAAATATTCAGTGCCAGAGGTTTTGCCCCATTACATAGCTAAACAGAGTATCACTTGGGTTCAATTGAAATGGAGCCCCTTTTATGCTTGCAAGATTTGTGAACCTGAGCAAACTTTTCAATTACTCTGGTCTGAGTTTCCATTTTGCAACAAAACCTGGAACCAGATTACTTCCTTGTGGTTTGGGGATTTTGCTGATATTTCACGTAGCTATACTTACAGCACTGGGAGCAAGGTGTGCACACCCAAGGCCAAAAAGAAGGAGAAATCTGAGAACAAAGAGTTCTGTATAATACAATGTAATTTAAACAAACTGAGTCATACTTTCAATACAAGGTTCTGTCAAATCTTTCCAGGGATTTTTCCTAGTCCTTCTAAATTTATAAAGGATAGTTCATGTAAAGAATCATAAGAAACATATTCACTGGATTTTGTTTTAAATTGATTACCTTTATTGGATTTTAAAATTAAACTAAAAATGGATTCTTCCTCACTCTCTGGGAAGGCAACTCCTGCAAGAGATATCAAGGATGTGAAACTTTTTATGCTTGAACAGTGTGAGAAAGTGGATTATAAAAATACAGCACCTGGGTACCTGGCATGTTCTTCTCAATATCGGGGGAAATTCTGACCCTACTGAAGTCATTGGGAATTTTGCCATTGATTTCAATGGGGCCAGAATTATATCCTTTGTGTGATGCTGTAACAGTATAAAAGGCAAATCTATTGTAACTGTGTTCTTTCTTATCACAATTAACCTTGTCCTCCCTCCCACGCTCCTTCCTATTGTTAATTACACTCACTTGTTTTTAGTCCTAAATTAATTGTAAACTCACTGGGGGTAGGGACTCTTTACTATGCCTTTGGACAGTGCTCAGAACAAAGGGACCCTGATCCCGACTCAGACCTTTCGGTACTACTGCAGTACAAATGATAAGTCCAAAAGCAGTTTATGATTATTCAGAACGGAAGGTGCTATATAATTAGACTGATATAATTAGATAGTGAGGACCTGACTCTCCGCTGTCTTGAACTTTGTGTCATCATTTATACCTGAGCAAAGTGGGTGTAAAATGCTCCCAAATCTGAATTTTGCACTCATGCTGGTGGTAGCATTTTTCACCCATTTTGCACTCAATTTGTAGAAGTGTAAATGGGGCTAGAGGATCACAGTGGAGATCAGGTCCTAATAACCCTTGTTAGCCAATCATTTGCCCTTTCTTAAAACCCATTTTATATGATCTCCCTCAAAAATGGCCTCATTTGTAAATACCCTAATCATATAATATAGACATTTCAAAAATATTGTGCGCAATAGTGTAATACCACATAATTCTTTCAGTGTTCTGAGGACAAATGGCTCTAGCTTACAGTTCAAGATGTCCTCATATGCTCCCTGATGTCAATTATAACCTTTCATCTTATGTGGATTGTATATTAGTTTCCCACATGCACTAAACAACTTGCCTCAGTTAAAACTGTTCTTAGAAAACTGTTAAGAAACTCAATTAAGATTAAAAAGTAATTGCAAAAGAAGTAAAGCTGCTATTTGAAGTTCACAATAAAGCAAAGTGCTTTCAGTCTGGAGCAGAGAGGAAGGATGACAAGAACAGCTCTAGAAACTAATGGCAAAGTGGTCTAACTTCATACCAAGGAAGTCCTAATAACGGAGCGTTAATAATGGACATTAGGAGAGAATATTTTCTATTTAAGAAGCAATAAATAACAGGGTGCAACACAAGTACCATTTAGGAATATTTGTAACCTGAAACAGTAAGATATGCCAAGCTCTTTGCATGTATGTACTTTAAATTTAAATGATTTCAGCTCAGTAAGAAGGCTGGTACATTCCTGGTTTTTTGATTACAGTAATTTTCTAGTATTGTATAAATCACACTTACCTTCATAGCTTTGTTCAGTGTTCACCTGCAAGAAAAATACATTTTTTTCACATGCCAGTTCTGTCAGAAATGTAACACATCTGGAAAAAGGAAAACTGAAAAGAATCAAAAAATTCAGATTAATTAAAAATAATTGTCCCAACTTATTTCCTAGCATGTTAAAAGGATAGAGGGTGGGAAAGGTATCCCAGCCATCCAGCAAAGAGATAAAAATCACATACAAGAAACAAATCTGTGAATGGCTCTTCTGTTTTACTCTCACCTGGATAGGGAAGCTTACACTGAAATAAAAGTGAGATGCAAAAAGGGCTAGTTGAATTTTCAAGTCCATCCTCAACCTCTGAAAACTTCTCTGTAATAGTGACTATGACTCACAGTTCTGGAGATATCTGTTTAAACTCTTTGGTACCTTGCTGTGCCTCTACCAGATTATGACTATTCATGCAAGAAGAAGGTGTGGCCAATCTGTTGCCAGAAACAGAGAATTAGAGAAACAATGGACTTTAAAACAAACATGAGAGAGCTCTGGAGAAAGGTGTCCAGAGTCTTATCACAAATGACAGTGTCAGATGAACATTAATACAATTTTAAAAAATCATTACAATACCTTTGGTTATTAAAACTAAAAGAATTTAGTAACTATAATTCACTTTTCTCCATTTCTCCATATCTACTGTTTTCTTATTTTGGCATTTCACTCAGCTCAGATAGTGAAAATAGACTAGTCAGTTTCATCTTAGTTTCTAAGCAGTTTCCTGTTCCAGTTCTCATGCATTATCAAAAAGCTGCTCCATCTGGATTAGGAATACTACAGGGAAAGAGTGAATTCCAAACAAAAATAGTTTTCACTAATATAAAATATATGTAACACTTATATTAATATAAAATTTAGTAACTTATTTCCCCAAAACCATAAATTTTGGTTTTAAAATTACTGATTCTGATAGTTTCTTTTTCAAAAACAATGCTGATTTTAATCTCATCATTGGAGGATTCCGACAAGCGGAAACACATACTTCCAAGTATCAGAGGGGTAGCCGTGTTAGTCTGAATCTGTAAAAAGCAACAGAGGATCCTGTGGCACTTTTAAGACTAACAGAAGTATTGGAGCATAAGCTTTCGTGGGTAAAAACCTTACTTCTTCAGATGCAAGTAATGGAAATTTCCAGAGGCAGGTATAAATCAGTATGGAGATAACCTCGTTAAAAAGTGAGGTTTTTACCCACGAAAGCTTATGCTCCAATACTTCTGTTAGTCTTAAAGGTGCCACAGGACTCTCTGTTGCTTTTTACATACTTCCAAAAAATAGTCCAGATAATAATTACTGTGTTGTCTGTCTTTTAAGCTGCTGTAGGCTATACATTAAAGGCTTAATATTTCAATAATGATTCATTGATGGTAAGTTACTCAGATTTAAGGACCATGCAAAATACATTCCCACATTAAAGCTTTTGGCAGGCTTGGCTCAATGGTAGATTCAGAATTTGAGCATAGGCATATCCCTCTTTCTTTAATAACTCCCAGTCAGAACAAGGCAAATGTTAAGGGCATATTCTCAGTTTCTTCAGGGCTTCAGTGCTCAGCTGCCCTTTGAGCCAGTGTAGCTGCAGAGCAAAATCTCCCAGCATTGGGTCAAGCATGTACCCCTTTATATAAAATATTGTATTCTTTTCACAGTATTTTACTGGTAATGCACAGAAATGGGTAGAAAACTATTTTACAAGCAACTATCAAGTGCTTCCAGATGTAGCTCCATTTGCTTTAACTTGTATATCAGAGCTTTTACAAACCATCCTATTTTATTATCTATTATCACCGGTTCTTCTGTAGAAGAGTATAAAGAGCTACTTCGGGGGGAATTCCGCGCCACTGCATGTGTGCATAATTAATGAGCCATGCATACTTCTATTTTTTTGCACAGAAAAAGCTTCTGCTGGAAAGTTGCTGCAGCTCTGCCTCTTGCCCACCAGAGGGCGCTGTGGCGATAGAACAGAGCAGCAGCTCCCTGCCAGCTAGGGAAGAGAAAGAACCTGCCTTCTTCACAGGGCCTGTGGGGCCAGGTCAGGAGACAAGGACTATGGGAAGACAGACAGCATGAGGCTGCTGGGGGGCCAGATGGGGGCTCAGAAGGGCTAGTGGGGGAAGACAAACTGGGGAATGAGCTGAATGGGAGTAGAAGTGCAGGGCCACACAGGGGAGGGAGGTGCAGGGCCAGATGGGTGTCTGGGGGGTGGAGGCACACATATAGACAGGGGGTGCAAGGACACATGGAGGTGCAGGGACAAATGGGGATAGGGTAAGATGTGTCTGACTGAATGGGAAAGGCTAGGGGTCAGCCAGGGTCTGCACAGGGGAAGCTTCCTAACAATTCCCCTCTTCCCACCCCCCAAAAAACCTGTTCTATACTTTTCCCACCCATACCCAACAACCCACCAAGTTCATACCCACGCTCCTTCCCAGCAATCACTTTCCTTTCTCTCAGCTCCTCCGTTACCCCTGATTCCCCCAAGCCTTTGCACTGCTCCTGAGGGGTGCGGGAAATACGGTTCTGTATTGTAGTTTAAATGAATTATTACTCAGAGTTCTGTATTAATATGCCTAGTAAGGGATCTATTTGTCAAAAAATATTTCCTGAATCTTTTTTGTTGTCTGTATTGTTACAGACGTACTTGCTGACAGGTATTTTGAAATAAATGACCAAAAATAATTGAAACTGGTGTGATTATATTGTGTTATTTTGATAAATAAAATATGCAGAATTTTGCAGAATTTGAAAATATTGTGGGCAAAATTTTAATTTTTTTTGTGCAGAATTTCCCCAGGAGTAAAGAGCTTAATCCAGGATTTTGAACTATCACTGCCTCTTCCATTCCTTCTATGATAGCCAAAGGGCATGTGTCCACAACCATGCTATGACATGCCATCCGGGGCTATCAGGAACTTTATAGCCATTAGTGGCATAAGTCTCTGATGGTTTCTATCCACTAACTAAGCAACCAAAATTTTATGGTGATCTTTCACATGAGGCCCCACTAACTTTTGACACCTCCTACATCCCTGGTAAAAAGACTTCCCTTTCTAGTTAGAGAAAGTTGGCTTATCTTTACTTCACATGCATTAAGCTCCTCTTCTAATACTTCAGCAAATTTTTTCCTTCCAAAAAGCACATTGTTGAAATCTTCCTATGGAATAGCCTCCTTTGGATGAGAAAATCCATTCCTCATAAAGCAGCTTGAATGCCATTGGCTGCTATCAGGCACTTGATGATCTATCCATAGACTATCCTGAGCAGAGGTAGACACACCTGGATCTCTGAACATATTTCTCTGGTGCTGTAGCTTGGTGGCTCCCCTCTGTACAGCTGAATAGTTCAGTGGCTGAAAACAAAGGATGCCTAGAAAGTAATTGGGCTTTTTTATTGTTATGATTTATTGGGTATGTTAAGCCCAGCAGTAATCAGCGTGTAGAGAGGAAGGATGGACAAATGACATCCTTGGTGTTAGGCTGGGAGCTGGAAGATCTATGTTCAATTCCTTTCTCTGCCACAGAATTCCCATGTGATCTTGGGCAAGTCACTTAATCTCTCTGGGTAGGAGCCATGAAGGGACTTAAACATTGCCATCCGGAGTGGGCAGTTCCTATAAAATCACAGGAACATGCTGTGATACACAAAGCTGAGTTAGGTGCATAGACTCCATATATAGAGGAATGGAGAATGATGGGCACCTTAGAATGCAATTCACAAAAGCCAGCACACTAAGTGCAGAGCCACCTCAATTACTCAATGGGAGATTTGGACAACAGGGGTATGTGCTTAGCCCCACCTCTCTTTTGGACATAGGTACCTAAATCTAAGTTGCCGGGAGCTGCCTATCTCTGCTTAATGACCCACAAACTGGAACCAGCCACCTGGAGTCAAGCAGCTTAGGCACCTCTTGCAGGAATGAGTTAGGGGCCTGCATCATGTCACACAAAATGGCAGGAGAGGGTGCTTCTACCACCACCCACTTTCTAACATCTAACTCAGACTAAGAGTACTTGTTTGGGATGTGAGAGACCCTGGTTCAATTCCCCTCCTCTACTAAAGGGGAGAAAAATTTGAAACTAGAGGTCTTCCATGTGAGTACCCTAACCACTGAGCTATGTGATATTCCAAAGTGGGGCTCTCTCAATCTCTCCTGTTGAAGCTGTTCTACTGTGGATATAATGAAAGCATGATTGGCACAGGGGGACCAGACCCAGGGTCTCCTATGTCCCAGGTGGGTACCCTAACCACTAGACAACAGAGTCTTCTCTCTCACATTCTGGCCCAATGACTATTTAAGTACTGATTCAGAATGGAACAGTCATTGGACCAGAGGCAGAGAGTGTGAGAATGACTCTGTAGTCCAGTGGGCCCTAGTGCTCCCATTCCCCACCTGTAAAATTAGGATAATAGCACTGCCTCATAGAGGTGTTGTGAGACTAAATACATTTAAAAGCAGATTGTGAGGTACTCAGACAACTACAGTAATGGGGGCCATATACGATAGATAGATTTAGTATCATCTCTTAAGTGGTAATGTACTTATTCAAACATAGATGTTCCTTCCCAAAATGCAGGGGATGGACTAAATGGGGCTTTTAGTCTTTTCCATCAAAACTGTTCTCTGTTTACATTTTTCTTGTTCTCGTTGCGGGGAGGTACTGGGTTATTTGTTTGCTAATGTTCTAGGTGTGTTGGGAGCAGTTTAGGCTTCTTTGTTTCTCTCAGGGTGATGGATGGTTTCTTGTTTTGTGTGTAGGTCTTTATTTGCTTGGGAAGTTGTGAATATTGGTTACTAAGCACTGAGCCCTAATTAATGGTAAAGTTATTTAGCTGAAAATAATGCCAGTAGTACTAGTGCTCTTTAGCATATTGCCAATCTGCTGCCACCAGGCCATGACCACCTGTCACAATGAATTACCACTATTTATTCTTTCTCCATTACATAGCATACAATTTTCACTTGTTTTTTTGCAATATTTCTCATTTTAATGACAGGCAGTACAAATGCCACACAGTACAATACATGACATCAAGTAACCAGTGCTGAATGCAGTGTGTAAGTAAACAGGCACAACAATGTAGGTCAACTATGTTTTACAATACAGGTCACCTGCACTCAGGTGGGTATCCCGGAGAGGTAAAATATGACCTCAAGGTCTGACTTTAAGCACAGTATCAACAATAATCTCTTATTTTCATATCTCAGTCTAATTAGACTGGTTTACGATATACATTCATTATCTGATTGTATTACAATATGTGTAATTGAAAGCATTGTCTTTTGTGGTGCTAAAATTTGGGATCCCATTCTTTGTTCAGACTCGCATCTCTGACAACTCCAACCACCAACTTTGACAAAAAATATTGAAAATTGATCTGCTTAGATCTTTCCTCCAAAATCCCCCCATTGTCCATTACAGTAAAGAATTTCACCATTCTCCCTGCCCAGAGGCTTGTAAGCTTAACTACATAACAGGGGAACAGTCAGTTGTTAAAATAAAAATCAAACCCTTTCTATTAAAATTATTTTGAAAACATTCTTACTGAAATATTTCTGTTGGTCTCAGATTGTGTAAACATTTAGGGCCAGATTGAGCATTTACTGAATATCCTGAGTATAGAGTAACACATAGCTGCATCACCCAGAAAGAGCCCTGGAAAGGAAGTGTCTCTCAGGGAGGATTTTGTGACTCTGGGGGTGATCAGTCACAATTACTTCCTGCTTCTCTCTTGCTCCTGAGGGAGAGTGATCTACTGCTTTACTAGGTGTAGCAAATACCAAATACTTTAGATTTCACTCACACATAAGTGCTTATTCAAATAAAACTTTTTTTGCCTCAGTATGACAGAGACATATTTATGTACAAATCAAGTTTATGAAAAAATTAGGGCTGTCGATTAATCGCAGTTAACTCACGCGATTAACTAAAAAAAATTAATCGCAATAAAAATTAATCACGATTAATTGCAGTTTTAATCACACTGTTAAACAATAGAATACCAACTGAAATGTATTAAATATTTTGGATGTTCTTCTACATTTTCAAATATATTGATTTCAATTACAACGCAGAATACAAAGTGTACAGTGTTCACTTTATATTATTTTTATTACAAATATTTGCATTGTAAAAATGATAAAAAATAGTATTTTTCAATTCACCTCATACAAGTATAACAGAGACTTGGTGGGATAACTCGCATGACTGGAGTACTGTCATGGATGGATATAAACAGTTCAGAAAGGACAGGCAGGGCAGAAAAGGTGGAGGAGTTGCATTGTATGTAAGAGAGGAGTATGACTGCTCAGAGCTCCGGTATGAAACTGCAGAAAAACCTGAGAGTCTCTGGATTAAGTTTAGAAGCGTGAGCAACAAGGGTGATGTTGTGGTGGGAGTCTGCTAAGGACCACCAGACCAGGGGGATGAGGTGGACAAGGCTTTCTTCCGGCAACTAGCAGAAGTTACTAGATCGCAGGCCCTGGTTCTCATGGAAGACTTTAATCACCCTGATATCTGCTGGGAGAGCAATACAACGGTGCACAGACAATCCAGGAAGTTTTTGGAAAGCGTAGGGGAAAATTTCCTGGTGCAAGTGCTGGAGGAACCAACTAGGGGCAGAACTCTTCTAGACCTGCTGCTCACAAACCGGGAAGAATTAATAGGGGAAGCAAAAGTGGATGGGAACCTGGGAGGCAGTGACCATGAGATGGTCGAGTTCAGGATCCTGATACAAGGAAGAAAGGAGAGCAGCAGAATATGGACCCTGGACTTCAGAAAAGCAGACTTTGACTCCCTCAAGGAACTGATGGGCAGGATTTCCTGGGAGAATAACATGAGGAGGAAAGGAGTCCAGGAGAGCTGGCTGTATTCTAAAGAATCCTTATTGCAGTTGCAGGAACAAACCATCCCGATGTGTATGTAACCCTTCTGCCAGGCCAAGTTGATAGCAGCAAGGGCCGGGTTCAGTACATAGGGGTCCCTTCCCAACAGCGTGACACAGAACCAGCTCGAGCCCCCACCCAGTGACCTGGGAAAATCTTACACAAACCCCTAGGCGCCTCGAAGAGGCAATATTTCCCCTCTCGCAAGCACAGAGCCTCGGTGTAGCAGAAAATGTTTAATAACATGAGGTAAACGACATAGCATTAAATTGGGAAAACACCACAACTAGAGTTCATAGACCAAACCATGAGAGAAGACCCACCCCAGCAAATTGGGCCGTGTCCTCTCCTGTTGGTTCTTGAAACCAGCGACCAAAGTCCCAAAAGTCCACCGATCCCAAAGTCTCTTGGGTCCAGCAACCCAAGAATCACAAAAGTCCCAAAAGTCCGACAACCCCCCAAGGTCTCTGTCCCTGATCAGTGCAGCCCCAGAGTTCAAAAGGGGGGGGGTGAGCAGGGTGTTAAGGGGCACCTTACGTGATCCGAGGCCAACCCGGCTGCTTCTCCGTGGGGTTCCACCGCAGCCTTACCACGAACTGCTCCACTCCACCCGCAGTCCCACTCCTGCCGTCCCACGAACTGCTCTGGCAGCTGCTCCGCTCCGCTCCGCTCACCGACCTGTGAGCCGCTCCGCTCACCGACCTGTGAGCCGCGCCGCTCCACTCCGCTCACCGACCTGTGAGCCGCGCCGCTCCGCTCCGCTCACCGACCTGTGAGCCGTGCCACGCCGCTCCGCTCACCGACCTGTGAGCCAGGCCGCTCCGCTCCGCTCCGCTCACCGACCTGTGAGCCGCACTGCTCCGCTCCGCTCCAGCCGTCCCTTGGGCTGCTCCCACAAGGCTCTGCTCTGCTAGCTGCTCCTCCAGCCGCTCCGCTCACCGACCTGTGAGCCGCTCCGCTCGCCCCTGCTAAGCTAAGTTAGCTTAGCAATATAGCTTCAGGCTCCCCCACTAGTTAACACAGCCTCAGTGATCTCAGCTCTTAAATAGCTTTAGCTCTTTTGTGATTTCAGCTCTTAGTGATTTCAGCTCTTAGTAGGGGAGCCCCAGTGCTGGTGCACTATTGGCCCAGAGTAAACTCAGCTCAGCAGTCTGTAACTAGACTCCTAAGGGAATCAAAGTTAGCTCTGACATTCAACAATGGAGAGAGGAGGAGGTGCAATTGGTGTTTCAGGCCCACAAAAGGGACCCACACCACCAGGTACCAATACCTGCCCCCAACCTCTCTCAATTCACTGGGTTTTGTAACCCATGCCCCTTGACAAGCAAATGCTACTTAGGTAATGGTGAATGACTCACTCAGTCCTTCTGTCATACACCAGTTCCACTGGCCTTGATTCACAGAATCAGGGTAACAAAACTTTATTCTTCCTGCCCCAATAACAGAGAAACTGGGGATCCCACACCAGCCAAAGTAACCACTTTGAGTTGCTGTTGTTTCCTGCCAGGCGAGTGGGTGTGCCTATGCAAACAAGATCAGCCCCTGGAGTTCTTTTCCACACTCGCCATAATTCACCACCAGATGTCAGGGTAGAGCTCATCCTGACTCTGCTTACATGTAGAAAGAATAGTAAATATGGCAGGCGACCAGCTTGGCTAAACAGTGAAATCCTTGCTGATCTTAAACGCAAAAAAGAAGCTTACAAGAAGTGGAAGATTGGACAAATGACCAGGGAGGAGTATAAAAATATTGCTCAGGCATGCAGGAGTGAAATCAGGAAGGCCAAATCACACTTAGAGTTGCAGCTAGCAAGAGATGTTAAGAGTAACAAGAAGGGTTTCTTCAGGTATGTTAGCAACAAGAAGAAAGTCAAGGAAAGTGTAGGCCCCCTTGCTGAATGAGGGAGGCAACCTAGTAACAGAGGATGTGGAAAAAGCTAATGTATTCAATGCTTTTTTTCCTTCACGAACAAGGTCAGCTCCCAGACTGCTGCACTGGGCAGCACAGTATGGGGAGAAGGTGACCAGCCTCTGTGGAGAAAGAAGTGGTTCTGGACTATTTAGAAAAACTGGACGAGCACAAGTCCATGGGGCCAGATGCGCTGCATCCGAGGGTGCTAAAGGAGTTGGCGGATGTGATTGCAGAGCCATTGGCCATTATCTTTGAAAACTCATTGTGATCGTGGGAGGTCCCGGATGACTGGAAAAAGGCTAATATAGTGCCCATCTTTAAAAAAGGGAAGGAGGATCCGGGGAACTACAGGCCAGTCAGCCTCACTTCAGTGCCTGGAAAAATCATGGAGCAGGTCCTCAAGGAATCAATTCTGAAGCACTTAGAGGAGAGAAAAGTGATCAGGAATAGTCAGCATGGATTCACCAAGGGCAAGTCATGCCTGACTAACCTAATTGCCTTCTATGAGAAGATAACTGGGTCTGTGGATGAGGGGAAAGCAGTGAATGTGTTATTCCTTGACTTTAGCAAAGCTTTTAATTCAGTCTCCCACAGTACTCTTGCCAGCAAGTTAAAGAAGTATGGGGTGGATGAATGGACTATAAGGTGGATAGAAAGCTGGCTAGATCGTCGGGCTCAACGTGTAGTGATCAACGGCTCCATGTCTAGTTGGCAGCCGGTTTCAAGTTGAGTGCCCCAGGGATCGGTCCTGGGGCCGGTTTTGTTCAATATCTTCATTAATAATCTGGAGGATGGCGAGGATTGCACTATCAGCAAGTTTGCAGATGACACTAAACTGGGAGGAGTGGTAGATACATTGGAGGGTAGGGATAGGATACAGAGGGACCTAGACAAATTAGAGGATTGGGCCAAAAGAAACCTGATGAGGTTCAACAAGGACAAGTGCAGAGTCCTGCACTTAGGACGGAAGAATCCCATGCACTGTTACAGACGAGGGACCAAATGGCTAGGAAGCAGTTCTGCAGAAAAGGACCCAGGAGTTACAGTGGACGAGAAGCTGGATATGAGTCAACAGTGTGCCCTTGTTGCCAAGAAGGCTAACGGCATTTTGGGCTGTATAAGTAGGGGCATTGCCAGCAGATCGAGGGACATGATCATTCCCCTCTATTCGACATTGGTGAGGCCTCATCTAGACTCCTGTGTCCTGTTTTGGGTCCCACACTACAAGAAGGATGTGGAAAAATTGGAAAGAATCCAGCGGAGGGCAACAAAAATGATTAGGGGACTGGAACACATGACTTATGAGGAGAGGCTAAGGGAACTGGGATTGCTTAGTCTACAGAAGAGGAGAATGAGGGGGGATTTGATAGCTGCTTTCAACTACCTGAAAGGCGGTTCCAAAGAGGATGGAGCTAGACTGTTCTCAGTGGTACCTGATGACAGAACAAGGGATAATGGTCTCAAGTTGCAGTTGGGGAGGTTTAGGTTGGATATTAGGAAAAACTTTTTCACTAGAAGGGTGGTGAAGCACTGGAATGAGTTACCTAGGGAGGTGGTGGAATCTCCTTCCTTAGAAGTTTTTAAGGTCAGGCTTGACAAAGCCCTGGCTGGGATGATTTAGTTGGGAATTGGTCCTGCTTTGAGCAGGGGGTTGGACTAGATGACCTCCTGAGGTCTCTTCCAACCCTGATATTCTATGATTCTATGATACTATGATTCTGAGTACCAGAGTGCAATCTCTTTATCGTGAAAGTGCAACTTACAAATGTAGATATTTTTTTTTTTTGGTTACATAACTGCAGAACCCATCATCAGCGAAGACACGTCCTCTGGAATGCCCCATAATTACTTTACTACATTGTATAAGAAAGATAGAATAATTTGAACTCTAGAAACTCTCTTGCCAGATTCCCTCATCTTCATCTTTAAACAATTCCTAGGTGAAATAAGGATTATAGTCTAATGGAGTAGTAGTAGTATTGATTAAATCAGAATGAATATAGGGCATAAAGGATGGTTTGATGGTTAAGGCACAGTACTGGCAGTCAGGAGAAGAGGGTGCTATTTTTGGCTCTACCAAAAACTTCCTATTTGGCTTTGGACAGGTCATTTAATTTCTATATGCTTCAATTTTGCCATCTATAAAATGGGAGTAGTTATTTATATCAGGGGGGCAAATTGTGAGGTTTAATTAATTTGTGTTTGTAAAGTGCTTCAAAATCCTCAGCTGGAAGATGATATAGATGTACAAAATGTTATTACAATACTAATGAAAAGCAGGCACGGCTTGTTGGATTTCTCACTATTTACCAAGGGTAACCAGATTCATTGGCTTTCTGGGAATTTCACAGTTTTTATGGGGGTGGCTTGGTAAATTATATTGAAACTGGGTGACCTTCTCCCTTTCAGTAGACTAGCACCCCACTACAAATCACTGGATACAGCATCAGTCTGGGGTAATGCCACCTGTCCTGGAGCCTGGTAGGCACCTTACCATTCAATGTTTCTGTGATTAAGAACCCAAGGTCACCTGGCAAAATTAATAGGTAGCAGGTTTAAAATGAACAAAAGGAAGTATTTCTTCACAGAATGCACAGTGAAACTCATTGCCAGGGATATTGTGAAGGCCAAAAGTACAACTGGGTTCAAAAAAAGATGAGTTCATGGAGGATAGGTTCAGCAATGGCTATTAGCCAAGATGGTCAGGGATACAACCCTATCCTCTGGGTGTCCCTAAACCTCTGACTCCCAGATGTTGGGACTGGCCGACAGGATGGATCACTTGATAATTGCCCTGTTCTGTTCATTCCTTCTGAAGCATCAGGCACTGGTCACTGTCAGAGACAGGATACCGGGCTAGATGGACCATTGGTCTGATGCAGTGTGGCCATTTGTCTGTTCTTAAAGTTTGTGAAATTCTTTAAAAATGAAAGAGACTGTGTAAGGGCAACAATTGCTAAGGGTAAAATGCAGTTTAGCATGCCCTCACTCCTGTGGGATAGCACATCTCAAAAGCCCATTGACCCTGAGAGCATGTAACCATTACATGGAAAGGCCTCCATGGGTTTACTATTATTTATTGCTGAGTGATAGAGGTGGCTGGGCAGGAAGGCAGAAAGCTAGTGGATGGCCAGGGAAGGTTGCAAGTGGCTAAACCTTCAGTGTCAACTACTTCCAATGCTCTTTCTTAGTGCAAATCATCCCCCCACCTGACAAGCTGCCCAGCCGCTGCGGAGATGCAGGAATAGGAAGCTGATGTGCCCAAAAGCATAAGGGGCAAGGAAAGAGGTGGCAGAAGAGGTGTCCTAGGTGCAATGCCAGCGGGGGAACTCAAGATCTGAGCGGGAAGAGCTTGGGGGGTTATTCACTCCCAGCAGTGACGGGCCCGTGCCCCGGGAGGGGGGATGTCCAGGGGGCACTGCGCGGAAGAAGCTCCTGCCCAAGGCTCCAGCGTTGATGACAGCGCCTCTTCCACTCCCCCCCAAGATGGCGCCCCAAGCAGCCTGCCCGGCCACAGCGTTTCCGGTTCCGGCCGGGTTGCCATGGCGCTCTGTCCCGCCCCTCGCTCTGTGTTTACATCGGGCAGGAGGAGCCCGGGACTCCGCAGCCGTCGCGTCCCGCTCCGTGCGCTGCTGCGCTCCATCGGCCCCGAGCTGCGGGAGGGCAAGAGCGCGCCGGCATGAAGGTGAGTAGGGGGCTCCTGCCCCTCCCGGGGAGTGCGGGGCTCTCCCCGCCCGCAGCCTTGGGGACAGGGATGGGTGTCGCCGCCTCCTTAGCTGGGCAGCAAGCGGGCTCTGGGAGTGGGGGGTCGCGGGGGCCACCTGCAGGGGGAGGAAGAGCAGAATGAGGGGAGCGAAGGCTCGTCTCCCCCAGGCTATCTGGGGAGCAAGGAGCAGTGAGGGGCATTCCTGCAGGGGCCTCCCTCCAGCTGCAGGCAGCGAGGGTGCCTCTGGTTAATGGCATTCAGTGCTTGCTTTTGCCTGATTTACGAAGTGTGGGATGGGGTTAGTGATGGGCAGGGCGCTGACAGCTGGGATTCTGTTGCGTGTCATTAGTTTATTATAATTGCCGCTAATCAGTCTGGGGCGCGTAGGAGCGAAGTGGGTTGAAAAGTGTACCAGCTTTGCAGGGCGCTCTTTTGTGGAGCACCGGTTGTGCTGCTCTTGCTGTACAAAACGCAGGTAACTACTCGGATCCTTCCTCATGAAGCTTACAGTCTCTGGATTGTAGCCTCCCTTTTATTGGGCTTTAATTCATCTTTTCTTTCCGTTAATGATCTTCTAGACGTGACATTTAAAGAATGCCTTCTATTTGGAGTACTCAGCAGACTTTTTGAAAACTGGGTATACTTGGGTCACATCACCTGTCAATGGAATGTGTGTGAGCACATTTTGGGCAGGACGTTGTAGCTCTTAAACAGCTCACATAATGCTACCTAATAGTTTAGGATAGGAAAAAAAGAAGGAAGAATTCCACATTCACTTGACATTGCAGGAAAATGCAAGGAAGGCAAAACTTAACCCAAAATGGTTTCAGACTAGGATTCCAAGATCCGCCCCCTACTGTTGAAGATCCCATCCTTCAAGAAGTGGTCAGGCTCTCATCTTTATGACTCATCTTTAAGAGTTCTCTTAAAATCAATCCTTGCCACTACAGCTCCTTTAAATCAGTACTGATTCAGGAGGCTAAATTACTAGTGCAGTTTTTTGTAGCATGCTTGATTTTTTTTTTCTTGGTCAATAACTCATCTAAGTAACTGATCAGGCTTAATTATGCTTAGCTTATGACTTCTAAGGAGATTCTTCTAAGGTGATTTGGCAGCAAATGGCCAAGAAACATGCAAGTATCAATTGTCTTCTTTCTTCATAGTTGTCAGTTACTGTTTCATTTGTGAGTTCTGCTTGGGCATGGGGAAGAGTAGAGGTACTTGTATTTGATGCTATAGAAATTAAAGTTTCTAGAACCCTCTAGTTTGGTATGATTTGTTCTATTGGTTTTGCATAATGTTGCCCCTTGAACAAGTTTGCTGTCTAGTGGGGAAGAAAGGAAGATTGATTTATTTTAGGCTCTTCACTGAAAATAGGGCTAGCTAGGAGGTCAAATAAGGTTTATCTTCGCTTCTTTACCCCTTTCCTATGCTCCTGTTTTCCTGGGGAGGGACTCCCCAGCTTTTCCTACTACCTCCTGCAAAGAATTGTGTGGACAATCTTTACATCTTTCATAGGTTCTTTTAAAGTCCTCCACCTCCAGGAATAGCTCCAGTGTCTGCATCTGTTGTGCTGCTCCTAGCCTTTCCAAACAGCTCAGTTCCAAACTTGCCAGTTTCATGGCCGTCCTAGGGCTCTCAATAGCAATGGGCTAACCAGAGTCATGCCAATTTCATTTTCTGGGTGCTTATGTGCAGTGTTCAAGGCAGGCACTAGAGCTGCCTGGGTTGTAAAAACAGCACTGTATCTGTTCTGATTTGGGAATGTTATCTTCACAGTTCCCTGAAAAGTGACTAAAAACGGCATTGTGGATTTTCATGTTCATTATTCCTTAATGACTTTGTGTCAGATATGCTCTATTTACAAGCACAACTGACTTTCCTATCTTCTCTGCAGACACAATCTGGCATCAAGCAGAGTTCTCATCTTCTCATGCATCTTCCCCAGCAATAAAGGTTGCGTTGGCCAAATTAGACTGTAAACTATTTGGGGAAGGGATTATGTGTTTTCCTTTGTGTTTGTACAGGACCTAGGACAATGGGAGATTAGCCACTATTGTAATGTAAGTAACTATTCAGATCTTGTACTTAAACCTATGTATCCAGTCTACTCCATTTTCCTCAGTGTGTGCCCTCAGGGACACTTATGCCATTTGTGGCTGTGCACACCGGTGTCACTGATTGGAACATTATTAATAATTATTCTGATGCACAAGCTCAGTCCTGCAGAGCCAGCACAGCTAATATAAGTTTAAAAAAAAAAAAGCAGTGAAGATTTATTTTAGTCCCTAAAGTCAGAAGATATGCCTGATATACACAGTAAGCATATCTCTGCCATAAGAAGGTGCCATTTTTATATATATATTATAATCAGAGGTTAAATGCAATTTGTTCTTAAATTATGCAGAAATTGATGTTTTAGCCTAATTCTTCATATCACATACACAGTTTTACAAAAGAAAGTTTGCTGTTTTCCAGTGTGTGGAGTGGTTTTGTTCGCCCCCCCCCCCCCCCCCCAAACCCTGACATTATGGGATTTTTCTGTCTCTGAATGCTTGTTACTTTAGGCTAAAAAGAATCCTATGGCAGCATGGGACAACCAAAAATCCACTCCAAGCAAATATAATTAAACTGCTTAATGCATCTGGACAAGTTGCTGAGTTATCTTTAAAACCAAAACCCATTGAAATGCTTGCTGAACAGCACATCCATCTGAGGCAGAAAATGAAAAGTTTTCCTGCAGGCACCGTTTCCTTGAAGAAAGAAGAAATGGATAATTTTTCTGATATACCTATTACTTTTTCTAAATTCTTCCTGTCTCTACTTAGTTGTGCACTTTACTCCACTTAGGCCATGAGCATTCTCACCGATCTTATGTGAGCTCATCCCAAAAGGCAGTACAGGATATGTCTGTACCAGGATAATTAGTATTGTTTTAGCTCCGGTCCCCTCCCTGATAGGTGGGTACACAGAAGATTTTCATTGATTGGGAGATTGGTCTCTATTGAATATTCCATCAATAAAGGCTTTTATGACCAACCAAATCAGTCCACTCATGAATATATCCAAATATAAAGCAATGTGCAGATAGAGAGGTTTTAGGATGGATAGCGTACTCTCATATCCTTAAACCTTATGGAAAACAAATATAGAATTCAGTCAGTGGAGCACATCAGAGCAAGTCACAAATTGGTTGGCACTGTTTCAAGAATCCTCTGCACCCAAATTTTAGAGAATTTGGTTAGATCTTTTGTACCACTTCCTTTATGTAACTACTTGTGTGCATATGGTTCATGACCATAATAAGGTAGGTGCCTACCCATTTTCCATATGTGGCATTCCGGATTTCTGTAATTTTGCTTCTGATCAGTGACCTAAGCAATTTAGATCAGTCAATTTCTTAATAAATCAGATCTGTCAATGTGATCTAACTACCTAGTTACAATAATACAGATGCCCCCAAACCGTACCCTTATTTCAAAATAACTTTCATAATCTTGCAGTGTGCCTGTCTTCTGTGTTCATTTGTTTGTTACACAGAATGAGAAGGCATAATTCGTGACATTGGGTTAAGCCCTTGGGTCTTGTTTAGTTCACCTAAATTCAATCCTTATCATAAGTTTATCACACTAGGCCTCATATTAATAAAACAACCCTTTATATCCCAGCAAAACCTAACAACACAACTTATTTGCAGGGGCGGGGATGGATTGTTAGGGAGCTTCCCCCATGCAGACCCTGGCTGACCCCTAGCCTCTCCCATTCAGTCAGGCACATCTGCCCTTGTCCCCATGTGTCCTTGCACTCCCTGTTCTACATGTGTTCCTCCACAGACACCCACTCCCCCATCCCTATGTGGCCCTGCACCTACTCCCCCTGCCCCTATGTGTCTCTGTGCCCCCACTCAGCCAACCTCCATCCCTATGTGGCCCTGCACCACCTCACCATGTGGCCCTGCACCTTCTTCCCCCCTGTGGCCCTCTGCCTCCACTCCCATTCAGCCCCTGCCCCAGTTTGTCCTCCCCTACTAGCCCTTATGAACCCCCATCTGACCCCCATCCCGCTCCAGCAGCCCCATGCTGTCTGTCTCCCCATAGTCCCTGTCTCCTGACCTGGCCTGACAGCCGCTGTGAAGAAGGCAGGCTCTTTCTCTTCCCTAGCCGGCGGGCAGCTGCTGTGCTGTTCTGTTGCTACAGCACAACTTTCCAGCAGAAGCTTTTTTCTGCACAAATTATTAAAAATATGTACGGCTTGTTATTTATGTGCACACGCAGTGATGCAGAATTCCCCCAGGTGCAGTAATATTAATCCTGCCTAGCAGAGCTGGTTTCTTGACCATTTAAATGAAATGTACTCAGTCAAGGAACAACTGTTCTGTCCATCTGTAGTCTGGAGATTAACTTGCACTTCAACAGAAGCTTGTTTACAAACATTAAAGATTTTTCTTTCCCTGTCATTCCAGCTGAACTCCAACATGCTGGGAACCAACAACATTCACTCATAGCCTTTGATAAGGCTGTGTGTGGAGATAATACTGTTTAAAGCAAATGAGTTCAAAAGGCTTCAATGCTATCTGGTTGTGTTTGTAAGCAAACCTGTGGGGAAGATGAAATTGGCTTTGCTCTGCCAATGTACCATGAAAGATGCATAAGACTTTTCTTAACCCCACTCCCCTAATCAAGAAGACCAAGGATGTATTTAGTCAGAGATTGACTGTCCAAAACAAAGAGAACTCTCAAACTTTTTATTTCCAGGTTATGAATTATAGGCTTTGTTTACATCTTCAAAAACAAAAATATCTTGATGCAACATGAATATATTGAGAACTGCAAAGGGGCTAATGCAATATCCCAGCTTAATAAACATTGTTATCTTCAATTTTATGGGGTGGTCTGTCTTCACAATAAGTTTGTGTGAATCCTTCATTCAGTTTGCTTGTAAGGAAATGCCATTTACCTTTTGCTCACTTGTGAGTTTCACAGAATCTCCATTTGAACATGTCTTCAATGAATACGTGGGCAACTGCCAAAAGGGGAACAGTCTAACTCCTAAAAAAGAAAACTATTTCTTTGAGAGAGGTGTGGGTTGTTTATTTAAAGCCATTTTAAAATCAGTACTATTAATAAATTGATTACTTGTCTGCATAGTGGTTTATACAGCACTAGTCATGTTTCTCAAGAAAAGTAATCCTTTTTAGAGCGAGCGGCTCTTCTCCATCTGGTAATGGATTCAATGCAACATTAACTTGTTCTTTCCCCATTTTGGCTTTCATTCTTTTCTCCTTGTTAAAGAATATTTAGATAAGTGAGATGTATTCAAGTTGGCAGGACCTGATGAAATTCGTTCTAAGGTACTTAAGAAACTGGCTGAAGCAATCTCGGAACTGTTAGCAATTATATTAAAGAACTCATGGAAGATGCGTGAAGCCCCAGAAGGCTGGAGAAGGGCAAACATACTATCTGCCTTTCAAAAAAAGGGAACAAAGAGGACCTGGGGAATTATAGACTAGTGAGTCTAACTTCGATACCTGGAAAGATACTGGAACAAATTATTAAACAATCAGTTCATAAGCACCTACAGGATAATGGGGTTATAAGTGATAACCAGCATGGGTTTGTCAAGAACAAATCATGCCAACTGAACCTAATTTCCTCCTTTGCCAGAGTTACTGGCCTAGTGGATAGCGGGAAGAAGTAGATGTGATATATCTTGTTTTTTAGTAAGACTTTTGACACAATTCCACATGACATTCTTATAATGGACTAAATCTGCAGCAAGGGAGATTTAGGTTAGGTATTAGGAAGAACAGCCTAACTAGAAGGGTAGTTAAGCTCTGAGCTAGACTTCCAAGAGTGGTTGTGGAATCAACATCATTGGAGGTTTTAAGAAGAAATTGGACAAACACATATTAGGCCTGGTTTAGGTTTACAGGGGGCGGACTACATGACCTCTTGAGGTCCCTTCCAGCCCCACATTTCTGTGATTCAGAGGATATTATGTACCAAAGAGCACCTAATAGCCTATTTGTATGCAGCCCAGATCTTCATTGCTAGAACAACAAGTCCAATCTCACCTTAGTAGTGATCGAAAGTTATCACTACCTGACAGGTCTTTAGTAGCTTGTGTGAAATGAAGTGTTGGTTGGGGTCTACTTTCCAGGGGACTTCCTCACATAGCCCATCAGCACAGGTGTTAGTTTTAGCAAGAGAGAACAAAGATTCAATAGGTCATTGAAATGAAACTATCCTTACTGACAGAAGTGGTCCTTGCAGGTCGGATTGAGGCCCATCAGTGGGTGCAGTGTTGGAGAACCTTGCAGTGCCACTGCCGATGATGCACCTATTCTATAGATAAATAAAACTTCAGTCTGGAAGGCTCTGAATCTACCACTTGTGAGCAATACATCCACTTAAAAAAGCAACCCACCAAATTAAGAATTCAGATTTGGGGTCAAAGCTACCCGGAAGGTCTCTTTACAAGAAGTCTTTGTTTAATTTACTGCCTTTAGGAATAAGCATCCAGCCATCAAAAACACCAGTGCTTGTTGTGTGATAAATAAAGCAGTCCACATTTTTGTCTACTGTTAGTTACCTGGGTCCCAATTCATAGAATCATTGAACTGGAAAGGACCTTGAGAGGTCAGTCCCTGGCACTTGTGGCAGGACTAATTATCTAGACCATTCCTGACAGGTGTTTGTCTAACCTGCTCTTAAAAATCTCCGATGATGGAGATTCCACAACCTCCCTAGGCAGTTTATTTCGGTGCTTAACCGCCCTGACAGTTAAGAAGCTTTTTCTAATGTCCAACCTAAACCTTCCTGGCTGCAATTTAATCCCTTTGCTTCTTGTCCTATCCTGAGAGGTTAAGAAATAGTTTTTTACCCTCCTCATTGTAATAACTTTTTACATGCTTGAAAACTGTTATCATGTCCCCTCTAAGTCGTCTGTTTTCCAGACTAAACAAATCTAATTTTTTCAATCTTCCCTCATAGGTCATGTTTTCTAGACATTTAATCATTTTTGTCACTCTTCTCTGGACTCTCTCCAATTTGTCCACATCCTTACAGAACTGGGCACTATACTCCTCTGTGCTGATTAGAATGGAAGAATTACTTCTTATGTCTTGCTTACAACATTCCTGCTAATACATCCCAGAATGATGTTCGCCTTTTTTTTTTTTTTTTTTTTTTTTGCAACAGTGTTACACTGTTGACTCATATTTAGCTTGTGGCCCACTCTGATCCCCAGATCCCTTTCTGCAGTACTCCTTCCTAGGCAGTCATTTCCCATTTTGTATGTGTGCAGCTGATTGTTCCCGCCTAAAAGGCGTACGTTGCATTTGTCTTTATTGAATTTCATCCTATTAACTTCAAACCATTTCTCCAGTTTGTCCACATCATTTTGAATTTTAATCCTATCCTCCAAAGCACTTGCAAACCCTTCCAGCTAGGTATCGTCTACAAACTTTATAAGTGTACTCTGTATGCCATTTTCTAAATCATTGATGAAGATATTGAACAGAACCTGACCCAGAACTGATTCGCGCGGGACCCCACTTGTTATGCCCTTCCATCATGACTGTGAATCACTGATTATTACTCCCTGGGAACAGTTTTCCAACCAGTTTTGCACCCACCTTATAGTAGTTCCATCTAGGTTGCATTTCCCTAGTTTGTTTATACGTAGGTCATGCAAGTATCAAAAGCTTTACTAAAGTCAAGATATACCACGTCTACCGCTTCCCCCATCCACAAGGCTTGTTACCCTGTCAAAGAAAGCTATCAGGTTGGTTTGACAGTATTTGTTCTTGACAAATCCATGCTAACTGTTACTTATCACCTTATTATCTTCTAGATGTTTGCAAATTGATTGCTTAATTATTTGCTCAATTTTCTTTCCAGTTAAGCTGACTGGTCTGTAATTCCCTGGGTTGTCCTTATTTCCCTTTTTATAGATGGGCACTATATTTGCCATTTTCCAGTCTTCTGGAATCTCTCCTATCCTCCATGACTTCTCAAAGATAATGATTAATGGCTAAGATGTCTTCTCAGTCAGCTCCTTGAGTATTCTAGGCATAGGCGCCGACTCCGTGGGTGCTCCGGGGCTGGAGAACCCACAGGGAAAAATTGGTGAGTGCTCTGCACCCACCAGCAGCTCCTCACCCCCCCTGCCCAGCTCACCACTGCCTCCACTCCGCCCCGCCTCCACTTCCTTCCCTGAGAGGCCGTGTGCCCGCTTCCCCCCCAGGTCCCAGCACTTGCCCCGCAAAACAGCTGTTTCATATGGCTGGGAGGGAGGGGGGAGGAGCGGGAATGCAGCGTGCTCGGGGAAGAGGCGGGGCCGGGGTGGGGATTTGGGGAAGGGGTCCAATAGGGGCAGGGAGGGGGCGGAGTTGGGGCGGGGGACTTTGGGGAAGGGGTTGGAATCGGGGCGGGGCAAGGGTGGAGTCGGGGCTGGGGCAGGGGGGTGCAAGCACCCACCAGTGCGGGGAAAGTTGGCGCCTATGATTCTAGGATGCATTTTGTCAGGACATGGTGACTTGAAGACCTCTAATTTGTCCAAGTAATCTTTAACTTGTTCTTTCCCTATTTTAGCCTCTTCTGATCCTATCTCATTTTCACTGGCATTCACTATGTTAGATGGCCAATCATCAACCTTCTTGGTGAAAACCGAAACAAAGAAGTCATTAAGCAGCTCTGCCATTTCCACATTTTCTGTTGTTGTTTCCCCCCCCCCCATCGAGTAACGGGCCTACCCTCTCCTTGATCTTCCTCTTGCTTTCAATGTATTTGTTGAATGCTTTCTTGTTATCCTTTGTGTCTGGCTAGTTTGAGCTTGTTTTATGCCTTGGCCTTTCTAATTTTGTCCTTACTTACTTGTGTTATTTGTTTATATTCATCCTTTGAAATTTGACCTAGTTTCCACTTTTTGTAGGACTCTTTCTTTGATTTTTAGATCACTGAAGATCTACTGGTTAAGCCAGGGTGGTCTCTTGCCATACTTCCTATCTTTCCTACGCAGTGGGATAGTTTCCTTTCGTGGCCTTAATAATGTCTCTTTGAAAAATTGCCAACTGTCTTCTATTGTTTTTCCCCTTAAACTTGCTTCCCATGGGACGTTACCTACCAACTCCCTGACTTTGCTAAAGTCTGCCTTCTTGTAACCCATTGTCTTTATTTTGCTGTTCTTCCTCCTACCATTCCTTAGAATCATGAACTCTTATCATTTCATGATCACTTTTACCCAAGCTGCCTTCCTCTTTCAAATTCTCAACCAGTTCTTCCCTGTTTGTCAAAATCAAATCTAGAACAGCCTCTCCCCTGGTAGCTGTCTCCACCTTCTGAAATAGAAAATTGTCTCCAATACATTCCAAGAACTTATTGGATAATCTGCCCTGCTGTGTTTTCCCAACAGATGTCTGGGTAGTTGAAGTCCCCCATCACTACCAAGTCCTGTGCTTCGGATGATTTTGTTAGCTGTTTAAAAAAACCCTCATCCACTTCTTCTTCCTGGTTAGGTGGTCTGTAGTAGACCCCAACTGTACGGGGAAATTTTGGCAAACCAGTAAAGTGCCTGAAACCACTATTGCTTATTGCTAAAAGCAGCCAAGTCAGCAGGCTGTAAAGTGGCCATGCAGCAGGCTTAGCTTAACCAAGGTAGGAGGGGGTGGCCGTGTCTCCCCTGATTTATTTCCTGACACCACCTTGCACTGAGTAAAAGTTACCAAGAGCTTTGGGTTAAAAGAACCCTGGGTAACACTACCATGACATCACCCTTGCTTTTTACCCCTTTTATTCTTACCCAGAGACTTTCAACAAGTCTGTCTCTTATTTTCATCTCAATCTCAGTACAAGTGTATACATTTTTAATATATAAGGCAACACCTCCTCCCTTTTTTCCCTGCAAGTCCTTCCTGAGCAAGCTGTCCCTTCTATACCAATATTCCAGTCATGTGTATTATCCCACCAGGTCTCTGTGATGCCAACTATGTCATAGTTGTGTTTATTTACTAGCATTTCGAGTTCTTCCTGCTTATTCCCCATACTTCTTGCATTAATATACAGACATCTAAGATACTGATTTGATTTCCCCACACACAGTTCTGTCTTGTCTCTCCTTTATCCCTGCTATAACAGCCCATGCTCCCCCAAAATTCCAAACCTTATCCCAGGTCTCAATGTTCTTGACTTACTTGTGGGCTTTGGTCACCTGCCCCCTTTGAATCTAGTTTAAAGCTCTTGTCATTAGGTTAGCCATTCTGTATCCAAATATGTTCTTCCCCTTCCTCAATAAGTGGACCATTTCTGCTTACCAGTCCTCCTTCCTGGAACAGCATCCCATGGTCAAGGAAGGTACTTAAGTATGTGACTTTGCTAGGGCTGCTCATATGCTTAAAGTTAGGCATATGTTTAAGTACTTTCCTAAAACAGTGCCTTAATGTGTATTTTCAGAAGTTTCTATAGTAAAAGTAGTCAAAAAAAAGTATTGATTAAATGTTAATTTTTGGGGAAGTGTGTAGGGAGCACAATTAATTACATGCACAGAAATCAGATATTTCAAAAGTCAGTCACATGTGCCCAGTGTTGTTAATTTTCCCTCAACATGGCTTCCTTAAGTTACTGAGAGTGAAACTGTGGCTCCATTGAAGCCAATAGGAGTTTTGTATTTGCTTAATAGGATGGCTGAGAAAATAATTGAATAAAGGCCTGTATCTTTAAGTGAATGATTATTCATTGAACTAGTTCAGCTGAATTTCTTTTGCTGTGCACATCTCTCTGTGTGCACCTCACTGGAATGGCACTTGCTGATTTCATTAGGAAAATGAAGCACTGCACGTGTGCGGTATTTCATCACGTCTAATTTCATTTATTCAAATGGAGCAAAGATCACACTCAGCATTGAGTGCTCTGTTCCTGACAAGCTGGAAGTTTGTAAAACAAAATGGACTTTTTAGAATGTTTAAAAAAAAAAAAAGAAAACCATCCAATTTTCAAATTTTATTTTTGCTTTTATTTTATTTTTTTACCTTTACTGAAGTCAAATATCTCAGTGGAGAGTCTTCCAATATTTTCATAGCCATTCACTTTTTGGCTGTGGTAATACATGGAAAACATCAGTTCAAGAGGAGGCTTTTGAAGGGAGTAATGTGTGTCTGTCTCTCTGATGTACCTATACAGCCCTCATTGCCATAGCATAGAATCATAGAATATCAGGGTTGGAAGGGACTTCAGGAGGTCATCTAGTCCAACCCCCTGCTCAAAGCAGGACCAATTCCCAACTAAATCAGGCTTGACAAAGCCCTGGCTGGGATGACCTTAAAAACCTCTAAGGAAGGAAATTCCACCACCTCCCTAGGTAACCCATTCCAGTGCTTCACCACTCTCCTAGTGAAAAAGTTTTCCCTAATATCCAACCTAAACCTCCCCAACTGCAACTTGAGACCATTACTCCTTGTTCTGTCATCAGGTACCACTGAGAACAGTCTACATCCATCCTTTTTGGAACCCCCTTTCAGGTAGTTGAAAGCAGCTATCAAATCCCCCCTCATTCTCCTCTTCTGTAGACTAAACAATCCCAGTTCCCTCAGCCTCTCCTCATAAGTCATGTGTTCCAGTCCCCTAATAATTTTTGTTGCCCTCCGCTGGACTCTTTCCAATTTTTCCACATCCTTC
Source organism: Trachemys scripta elegans (assembly GCF_013100865.1). Lineage (NCBI taxonomy): Eukaryota > Metazoa > Chordata > Testudines > Emydidae > Trachemys > Trachemys scripta. The sequence goes on along the minus strand of NC_048301.1, from coordinate 73,619,046 downwards.
TTGTAGTGTGGGGCCCAAAACTGGACACAGGACTCTAGATGAGGCCTCACCAATGTCGAATAGAGGGGAATGATCACCTCCCTCGATCTGCTGGCAATGCCCCTACTTCTACAGCCCAAAATGCCGTTAGCGTTCTTGGCAACAAGGGCACACTGTTGACTCATATCCAGCTTCTCGTCCACTGTAACCCCTAGGTCCTTTTCTGCAGAACT